>NC_089815.1:4003654-4283654 GCF_029633855.1 Hoplias malabaricus | reverse complement strand
GAGACCGTTTAGTGGTTCAGAAGTGAACGAGGAAAGCTTGTAATATGGCGTCTATTTACAAGGGAAAGTCTCATCCTTTAAAAGTCTGATATTAAATATGAGTTTAAATAGGGTGACCAGACGTCTTCTTTTACCCGGACATCTCCTCTTTTTTAGACTTAAACAAATATCCAGGCGGAATTTCACAAACGTCCGGCATTTTGTTTTTCTAGAGCTTACATAGAATTTCGAGAAGTTTCGTTCACAAACTAGTCCCGCCCTCCCCTACTCCGATTGGTTCGCTTGAGTGAGAAGGGGGCGTGGTGAAGTAGCCTAAAATGTTCGGATTGGACGGTCTGACTGTAGAGCCACCGTTATTGGTCGATAACCTTCTCTGTAAGCATTTAATTGGTCAGTCCGCACGTCAGTAGTCCTTGTTTACGTCAGGCAAAGCTCGTGTACCCACCCTCATCTCGAGCAGCTATGCCGAAACGTAAATGTAAGCTCTCGGGGGAATTAAAAAAGAAATTCCCATGTTTTGTGTAGCAAATAAAGGTGTAAAGGACCTAAAAGCACACATAGGTCGTCGACGTCGACCCCCCCCCCAAGTCACCCTAGTTTAAATATAGTTTGTGTGGCGTTTGACTTTTACCTACAATACACCAATATATATTTTAGATGTTGAACATAAAACAAATGAAAATATCTTTCAAAACAGGATAATGCTTTTTGTTGTTGCTGCTACTAGCTGTGTAGCGTTTAGCTTGCTAACAAACATGCTAGCAGAGTACAGCAGTGAAGTGCAGATTTTCATCACAAATGGAGACGTTTTAAATGTTTAAAATTTGTTTGTGAGAGAAAATGGACCCTTCTGAGGTGAGACTGTGTGTGCTTTTACCTCTAAACACACACACACACACACACACACTTGGGGTCTCACACAGAGTCTTCTTTGCAAAGAGCAAATCTCCTTTCTCTCTCTTTCTCTGGGAGCTGAGCCAGTGCTGGACAGAGGCCCTGCTGTCCTCTATGCTAATAGGAAAAAGTGCTCATCTTCTTTTTTTGTCAGTGTTGCACTGTGAAAGAGCCTGACACTCAGAAGATGGATCACACTTGGCAGCTCATATCCTGCTGTTGGACAGAGCACATAAATACTAAATCAGGCAGGCAAATTGCACATTGTTAATAATACAGTGACCATCATATGTCCCACACTGAAGCGCACATGTCATAACTGGAGCTTGAGAATTGTTATAGTTATTTATTTATATGTTTTGTGAAAATAAAATGAACAATGCTTTCCCATTCAGCTTGTCACTCCAGGAAATCTTGTTATGACTCAGTCAAACTTTGCAATCCTGATGGAGGAAAATATTTCGCAGCTGCACAATCACTGTGTGTATGCAGGTACATTTAATTATTCGCAAATCAAGCACTGAGGACATTTGACTCATCACTTGTAGCGTCTAGCAATTTAGCAACACAATGAAATTAAAAACAAAATGATAATCACATCTGGACTTATCCCAAAACAATCAGCCAAGAAACTTTCAGGGTCTGTAGTTTGCCTCTGTAGATGTGCATCGGAGTGAAGCTACTGTATTAAATGGAAACAGATAATGTGCAGTGTCTGCTGAAGTTGTTATACACTTCTCTCAAACGGTGCCAGAGATTTGTGTGGTTTCAAACACATGATTTTTATCCATAAAAAAGTACAGATCATTTTATAGTTTCAAGGTTGTCCTGCGCAATGCACAAACAGGGAGAGGCGAGGCAGGTGTAAGTGTTGAAATGCTGAAATGGGGGGTATCTCATGGCTGTTTTTGCTGTCCGTTGTAATAACTGTCACTATCACTCATTCATTATCTGTAACCGCTTATCCAGTTTAGAGTCGCGGTGGGTCCAGAGCCTACCTTGAATCATTGGGCGCAAGGCAGGAATACACCCTGGAAGGGGGCGCCAGTCCTTCACAGGGCAACACACACATTCACTCACACCTACGGACAATTTTGAGTCACCAATTCACCTACCAACGTGTGTTTTTGGACTGTGGGAGGAAACCGGAGCACCCGGAGGAAACCCACGCAGACACAGGGAGAACACACCACACTCCTCACAGACAGTCACCCGGAGGAAACCCACGCAGACACAGGTAGAACACACCACACTCCTCACAGACAGTCACCTGGAGGAAACCCACACAGACACAGGGAGAACACACCACACTCCTCAGTCACCCAGAGGAAACCCACGCAGACAGAGAGAACACACCACACTCCTCACAGACAGTCACCCGGGGCTGTGTGACTGCGACAACTACCTGCTGCGCCACCGTGCCCTGTCACTATCACTATGTAGCTTTAATCTCCATCTACTGCAGAACACATCTCAGTCACAGGTGATGAAGCATTGTTTTAGGCTTCATAGTGAATAGATATACTTTATACTCTGAGTCTGCTTCACTTAATCAAGGCCGATTCCGAAGAATTCAATTTGTGGATGAACAACTTTCCATAGAAATGTCTTTTCACTGAATTTTCTAAATTTAATTCATATATAAATTTAGCTGCTGTCAGCTGGATGTGTCACTTAATTTTGTCCTCATCCTAAAGAAAAACAGGAGATAAAACTTTTTCCATGTGTGTGTGTGTATTCAAAAGCCTAAGGTCCCTTCGAATTCAAATATATTCAGAAGCTGGATGTCAGAGCAAAGGACAGGCTCATCCAAACTCATCCATCTCTGCTAAATCCTATAGTGTGTATAGCCACCATCGTGGAGGCAGAACATCAATATTCTCCACCAGTTCCAAGAAAGAGACCAATGTGCTGGCGCCAAGCACAGGGCAATTCATCAAAGCAAGACTACCCCAAAAAAACAGTACTGCAGCACTGAACTACAGTCTAACCCTGATGCAAAGTTTTCCATCACAAACTGTAGGCAGTGTTAGTTATTTAACAGGACCTTTTTAGGTCATTAATTTTAATGATTAACCTCATAATACAAACAGTAGAGTCTAAAAATCTGATTTTCATCCAGTATTGAACCACAAGTACAGAGTGTTCATTCTGAGGACGCTGTATAATGTTTTACAAAATCATTTGCATTCAAACAAAATGGAGAAATGCAGCACAGCCTGCTGTACCTCAGTGCATCTAATCTTCTGTTGACAGGCAGTGACCACTGAGACCATTGGCTGGGTAATGCATTTAACTGTCGTACCAAAAATACCAGTAAAGGACTCAGGGCATTTACCGTCACCCAGTTCACCTTCAGACATTCACACGCTACACAGGAGCTGCTGAGAGTGCGGAGGGATTTTCTCCCTCCTGCAGTGTGACAGTATTAACGGGGACATGTCCTGTGAGGTCAAGAGTTAAGAGTGAAAGTCCAATAGGAGACGTGCCTGTCGATACCGACGTTGTCAATAAAGGATCCTCCATTAGGATCGCATGCATCTACAGTTACAAAAATTATTTTAAAAGAAATGTGTTTATTATTTTAATAGCTCACTTTTAAATGTTTTTTATTAGCAGCTGGAGTCAGACAAAATACAAACAACAAAAAGATTCCAACAAACATCTTTATTTACAAAAGCTCTCTGTAATTGCATACTGAGAGCAAGTCTCCATTAACATACTGGGGTCAATCTACATATATAAAAAAAAAAAAAAAACGGGAGTAAATAATTACCAAAAAAAATAACGGGTCCAGATTTAAAAAAAAAAAAAAAAAAAAAATCTTCCAGATTCTCACAACCACCTCAGATCAAGTCAGCCACTGAAAATAGAAAAAACAGAAACCTCAATTAATGGTAGTCATAGGTTATAAGACGTACAAGAAAGGTATTCCTTTTAAAAAATAGGCTGCCAGTGCTTTGCAACGTACCATTCATTGGCATTTCATCAATCTGCGTTGAGTAGTACTGCTCAATATCACGCAGAATGCGAATGTCATCATTCTTCACAAAGTTTATCGCCACACCTTTGCGGCCGTAACGTCCTGATCGTCCAATTCTGCACAGAACATAGAGAACTCATTAGCTCCAGCTTATACAACTAGATTCTGCTATAAAAGACACGTTCAATACAGATTTAAGCTGTCTACATTAACCTGTGTTTCCCCCCTCACTCGTAACCTTAAGCAGCATTCATACCTGTGAATGTACAACTCTCTGTTGTTGGGCAAGTCATAGTTGATGATAAGTGAGACCTGAGGCACGTCCAGTCCTCTGGCCCACACGTCTGTAGAGATCAGCACTCGGCTACAACACAAAACAGTACAAATTCATTCATTTGTGCACACGAGACTTAATGGTATATTAAATATATATTTGATATTTATTCTTAGGCATTATAAACAATTATATCACAAATTAATTTCATACTTAAAGAAACAAAACTAATTTGATAATTTCATGTACTTTTAAACAGAATATAAACTGTGCAGCTGCTTTGTGACAACATCAGTTGTAAAAGGTGCTATACAAATAAATTTGATTTGATTTGAATATTGTTGCTGTGCAATTAAAAACAAGTATCTCCATTTTTGTGGATTTCATATTGTATAAAAATATTGGAGTGAATGGACCAATAGAAATGCTCCAAAATGTCATGGAATAAAATATTTTTAAAATTCACTTTTACAGAAAGTTAAGATTTTGTCGTTCTCCTATAAAGTTACTACTTTGGGAGATACGCGTTTTTAATTGTACAGCGACAAAGTGCAACTACTGTCTTAAAGGCTAAGCACCAGCGATATGCAAGTGTCAAACTAATAAATACAGTGGAGTTTGAGTTCCTAACTTGTGTTTATTGATAGTCAGAAAACATGTTATTTCTTACTAATTCAAGGAATAAGGTTTAAAAGACATCTGTGAACAAATGGCCCAAAGATCCCAAAATATCCAGAAAATGGACTAAATTTGTCCACTTTAAACGGGCACTTTGGAAAGGACCATCCGCTCACTCCGTTATCTGTAGCTCATTTCACTGGCGCTTTTCCAACAATATGGGCATGTAAGGACACCAACGAAAGGTGTTCAAGAGCCTCTGTAACATGGAGGTAAACAGGGTAAGGACACTCACTTCGCCTGTTTTAGTTGGTGTTAGTTAACGTTAGCTTGACTCGCTAAACTCGGTGGCTCAGATTATACTCGGCTACGTAGCTGCATTACGGAGGTTTATAGTGTCGGATGAATTCGAGTTCGACTTCGATCACATTTACAAGAATAACAGTACCTCTAAATTTGAGTTTAGCTTATTGCTAGGCTATTGTCATGAATAACGTTGGTTATTTAGCTAGATACTGTCATAACAGTCAGTCATAACGGTGTTTTACCGCGCCGTTGTTCAGCTGTTGTCCACCAGTGACGTCACGGTCGCGTTCAAGAATTTCCGTAGCAAGCTCGGGTTTTTCCGTCAATTTAATAAAATTGTCAGTTTTAAAGCAAATTAAGCTGCTATTGTCATTTTAATTCATACTTATATCTGTCAGTAACTAAAATAATGTGAAATATTCATGGAGGTTCATTAAGTGGTGCTTACCAAACTAATTGTTTTAACATCACATGAAACTTTTACAGATATGTCCCTGCCACAAAGAGAGCTTGTTATTCTGGTATTTACCTGGCTCCAGATCGAAATTCTTTCATAATAGACTCTCTCTCTTTCTGCGGCATGTCTCCATGCATAGAGGACACGGTGAAGTTTGCTTCCCTCATCTTTTCAGTCAGCCAGTCCACCTGCAAAGAAAAATAAAAGTGAGCCAATGGGTAAAAGACAAAAGAATACAATGCTGAAGTAAATTAGTCTGAACATGTTTAGGACTTTTGAGGAACATGAAGCCAACACAAGTAATGGGAACTCAAAGCCACCAGAATAACGCTGTGGGTCTAACACTCCATGGGCTTCAGGGCCATGTGATGATTTGGGTTTAGGTGCTTTTCCGAGTCACTGCCCACAATTGAGTGGAAGTGCATGGACAAGATGGTTCTGAAACTGCTGCATATTTGTGTTTTTATATATATATTTTTTAAGCAAAAATGGCCAAATAACTTGTAAATACCATTCCGAAGGTTGGAACTGCATCTAAAGCTCAAGAAGATTTCAGTAAAATTAAATTCATTAAAGTTCATTAATTTGTGTGAGGGAGTTGTACTCACCTTCCTTTTGGTGTTACAGAAGATGACTGCTTGCGTGATGGTGAGTGTGTCGTACAGGTCACAGAGTGTGTCGAACTTCCACTCCTCTCTCTCCACGGCCACAAAGAACTGCTTAATGCCCTCCAGCGTCAACTCATCACTGCACACAGAGTTATTCAAATCTTTATTCTCCTCAAGGAAGGCGTGTAGAAAGAAAAGAATGTCAGTAACACTAACAACGACCATTCACAAATTTCACTGCTGGTGAAAATTTGAGTTGGCAGTGGGAAGATTCTCATTCTAAACTGAGCAGAACAGATTTATGCCTAAGTCTCAGCTTAAAGCAACAGGGCACGGACACTATTGAAAGTCAACTAAAGTCACAACCCAATCATCCAACGTCCAAAGACCGTTTGATATCGAGTTATTAAATAATTAGGTGTTCTGTTATTACATACAAGTGGCCTCATCATCCCTTACCGCTTGACCAGAATGCGGATGGGGTCTGTCATGAACTTGTTGGTCATCTCCAGGATCTCGTGAGGCAGGGTGGCACTGATCAAAACCACCTGGGTGGCAGGAGGCAAGTATCTGTACACATCGTAGATCTGCTCCTTAAAACCTGTAGACAGGGGGAGGTTAGATCACAGGAAGCCTAGCAGACATCACTAGACTCCAATCTCAAGAGCCTTCAATGAGGTAAAGTTACTTCCAGTTCCAGGAGTTTCTTTCATGAAAATGTCTTTACCTTTGTTCAGCATTTCATCAGCTTCATCCAGAACAAGCATCTTAATAGCACGGGTCCTCAAACTTCGCCTGCGGATCATATCTAAGGCAAAGAAATGTAAAAATATTATTTTAAATGATTATATAAATCCCTTTATTATTTACAATATTTATTATTTCATCAAACAAAACTTGGTTATAACTTGAGCCTTTATTGGGTTTAACCCCAAGAATGACACATTCAATGCTGCTCTTCTTGTCTGCAGATTTTAAAGCAGTACGAGTTGACAAGTGTGCAACCTCAATCAATCAGACCAATGACAAATGAAAACTGAACCATAAATAAACTCACCAAACACTCTGCCAGGGGTTCCTGCCACCACGTGCTGGCCATAATCCAGCTTCCTTATGTCTTCACCCACGTTTGTGCCACCGATACAGGCGTGGCACTGAACGTTCATGTAGTCGCCAAGAGCAAGAAGCACCTTTAAAACAAGGGAGCGCCTGAATAAGTCAAATGTCCAAGCACTGGTAATATTTTAACGTAGATTGACTTCACAGTTAACGGTGTGTTACCTTTTGGATTTGTCCGGCTAACTCTCTGGTCGGGGCCAAAATTAGTGCTTGGGTCTCGCGCACCTTTGCAGGAACAAAAAGAAAAATGGCTTCTGTAAGCAACAGATAATGTGTGTGTTGTATTTACAAGTCAAAGACTACAGTGAAGTATACAGAGAGATGCTCACGTACCTGAATGTCCAGGCACTGCAGCACTGACACACAAAACGTGGCTGTTTTGCCAGTACCAGACTGTGATCTGTGAAAGTTAAAATAACTCATGTGAAATGCTCATCTGAAATAGTTTATCTGCTGAAGCTAAGAGTAAACGTCAAACAAATAAAGAAAGAAAACGGGAAACTCACTGAGCAATCACATCTCTGCCCTTAATTATTTGCTTGATGGCTCTTTGCTGGATTGCAGATGGTTTCTCAAAACCTGAAGAAAGAATCAGAGGTACGTACTTGGTTAGATCACAGAGTCCATAGATGCAGTGATAAGGTTATACAGAACTGAAGGGTAGAATAGAAGATACAACAAGGAAAAAAATTACAGATCTAAGGATAGAGTGATAGATTAAAAAAAATAATTGAAATAATCTGTAACAATAATTATTTTTTAAAAGTCACGTTTTTACTAAATCTAAATAAAAACAAAGTTGTTTCATGTGTCTTGAAAGTACATAAATAAAGTAGTACATAAAAATAAGACGGACCCCCAAGGTATACACTTTAAAACTGAACAGAAAAATGCCTTTCTCTGCATTATATTTAACTTTTTTTTGTGAAATATTTATATTAATATAGAAATATTATTGGTTAATATCATTTTTTCATGCCCACAGTCTCTCAACAAAGAGCAATAATTCTTTATTTTAAATGCTACGACACAATTAACTTTAGACAGGAGCAAGAACATCACGCTCCATTTTTGGCTTCATTTTATTATTCACAATATACTCTCTTCTTCGCTCTGGGACTGAAAAGACAGGAAATGCAGCAAACCTGTGTCATATAAAAAGCTACGTTAATTATAAGAAGTGAAGCTGACAGGCAAAATAAAAGACATTGCCTCACACAACACTTCGATTAACATCTGATGCCATTATGAGCAAACTGATCAAAACCTGGTGTCTCTTAATTTCCGAAATCCAGCTCATGTCTAGCTTTTGTTTCTACCGCATTATAAATAACCAAACATATTAATATGCTTATAAACACTAAAAATCCAGAAAAGTGCTTGAGCCTTATTGAGCGAGTACATAAACAAATCCTCCAGCTCAGTCGGTGCAGCTGTTTCAGTCGAAGGCTAACACCCCTGGGGCTAACGGTAGAGCTAATGTTAGCTAGTGTGCTAACGCCGCCGCCGGAGAGTATGTTTGTGTTTATGAAACGTTTAAGTTAATCCCCTCCTGGCGGTGAAGCCGGATTTACAGTTTACTCCGTGTCCCCCTGTGTTTTGACGTTAATGTTACTGTTTTCGCTAACTGTTCACCGTAAGCGTAGATGCCGCGGAGCAGGTCCTCGCGCAGGCCCATCGTATCAAACGTCGGAGTCACATCCACCTCCTCGCTCGTCTCAAACTCGATCTTCGTCATATCTTCCTCCTTCAGAAGCCGCTTTCTTGCACTCGCTGGAGCCGCCGCCATAGTTTCAGAGCAGGAATATTCACTTTAAACGCGTATAAACTCGGTCTAAACGCCGACACCGACGCGCGCTCCTGGAGAGAAAAGAGAGCGTGTGCGTGTGCTACAGAAGTGACGCACAAAGCACGCGACGGTGTGGACTGCAGCCTCAGAGGCAAGCTGATTCAGGGTCACTCTCCAATGTGCACGCTTATACACTAACTAGTGTGCCTAACTGCTTAGCAAGGGAGAATGCTAAGCTAGTGTTTCTAACTTATCAAGAGAATCAAATGTTTAACTGACGTACCTAACACAGTAGAATTCTAGAATTCTAAGCTAGGGAGCATAGTTAGTGAGACCTCTAGAATACTGAGCTAGGAAGCCTAGTTAGTGAGAACTCTAGAATGCCGAGCTAGGGAGCCTAGTTAATGAGAATTCTAGAATGCTGAGCTAGGGAGCCTAGTTAGTGAGTGGTGAGAGTTCTAGAATGCTGAGCTAGGGAGCCTAGTTAGTGAGTGGTGAGAATTCTAGAATGCTGAGCTAGGGAGCCTAGTTAGTGAGTGGTGAGAATTTTAGAATGCTGAGATAAGGAGCCTAGTTAGTGAGGGGTGAGAATTTTAGAATGCTGAGCTAGGGAGCCTAGTTAGTGAGTGGTGAGAATTTTAAAATGCTAAGTTAGGGAGCCTAGTTAGTGAGTGGTGAGAATTTTAAAATGCTAAGTTAGGGAGCCTATTTAGTGAGAATTCTAGAATGCTGAGCTAGGGAGCCTAGTTAGTGAGTGATGAGAATTCTAGAATACTGAGCTAGGGAGCCTAGGTAGTGAGTGGTGGGAATCTTAGAATGCTGAGCTAGGGAGCCTAGTTAGTGAGTGGTGAGAATTCTAGAATGCTGCGCTAAGGAGCCTAGTTAGTGAGTGGTGAGAATTCTAGGCTTAGTCAGGGAGGTTAGTGAGACTTCTTGAATACTAAGGTAGGGAGCCTAGTTAATGAGAGTTCTAATGTTAAGCTAGGAAGCCTAGTTAGTGATTAGGGAGAATTCTAGTATGCTTAGCCAGGGAGTCTAAATAGTGAGAATTCTAGAATGCTCAGCTAGGAAACTCGTGTGTTTAATTCCAGAATGCCAAACAAGGGTGCCTAAGTAGTGAAAACAATTAAAAATGCTTAGCTATGGTGCTAGAGTATAATTGCAGAATTATTAGTTAAGAGTTAAAAGTATACAGAGATTCACTGTAACCAATCTAAACCGTAAAATCTAATGAAAAAAAAAAATCTTTCTTAAAGATTGTTCCTCCAGTCCAAAACATTTTGACAGGTGGATTGTCTATTCAAGAGCTGTAGGTGCATCTGCAAATTCATAATGCAGTGTTGGACTGACACCCTGTCCAAGGTCTGTTCCTGCCTTGTGCCCAATAAATCCAGGAAGGCCCTAGTAGACTCACCTCAACCCCAAACAGGATTAACATTTACAGGAAACTATTGAATAAACTGCTACGCAGGTTATCAAGATTTGGTTGGCTGGGTATATATTGCATATATTTTTTTAAAGGTTAGAATTTTCAAACATTCGAGTGTTCCTGTCAAACCCAACCTAAAATTACATCTATACTTCAACTGGTCTGGGGTTTGTGACAGCAAACATAAAGTACAACATAGAGGGCTATGCAACTACATAGGCCACATGACCTTAGGCTAAATAATCATACCTTTGCTGTTTTCCACTAAGAATCTAATTGAGATTTGGGAAACTGACTTAAGAATTGAAAAGCCACTGAAAACACCTTTTTAAAAGTTTGTACTTTAGGTACTTTAGTTAGACCTGGTACCTGCAGCTTACAAAAGCATTATACACCATCTTAATGTAAAAACCCATGAAGTGGAAATATTTAGGTACGAAATAAGCTTTTTAACAAATTTTATAAAAAAGTACAAAGTGGTCTCTGAACGAGAACTCCCAGAGTTACACGCTTCACCCTCCTTAAGTTTCTGTCAAAAGACAAGATTCATTAGATTCAGGCACCTTTGGTCACAATGATAGTATTTTAAATTTTAACAAGCTTTTAGAGGAGGGATAGACTGCTGTTTAAATAAATCCCTCCAACTCATTCACCTAGTGGCAGTTACTCGCATTCTCAAAACTGCAGCCCTCTGTCCAGGAACTAGTTTTAAAAATTTAAACAGTGCCCGTACTTTTTTATTGAATATTGTGAAGTCTGTTGGTCCATTCCTATCAGATTTATATGACTGATGTTTTGTGTGCACATTACCGTGCTATCTACTCAAAGACCATTTGTTTTGAATGGATGCAGAACAAAATCAAAAGAGAAATCCTGCCCAAGACTCAATTTATTGTGGGATGTTCCAATGAGCCACACAGAAAAACACAGAGTCTGAGACATGGAAGTTTTAATCTGTACAAAAACTAAAGTCCCAGTCTACTGGTCCTTCATCTCCTTCAGTCTCTTGATGGCAGACTTGACTGTGACAGCGGATGTTGTGCTGTGGAAAAAGAAGTAAACATACTTTAAACAAAAGGGACAACTCAAGTTTTATTATGCAGTGATGTAGAAAACAGTTTAAAAACAAAAGACATATCAGATCCTTACTTGTATGTCCAGGCACCTCCAGCTACAGTCTTCATGCAGGACCCACAGTGCCAGATGCCAACTGCCTTTCTCTTCATCTTGGTCTGAAACAGCACAAGTGTCAGTGGATTACGTATACAATCCTTTGCCTTCAAGACATCTGTATACAATCTATAGTTCAAAACCATTAATCCAAACAATTCTTAATTTATCACTTGACCAGCAATAACTACCTTTAAAAACATCAACCACAGTCCAAGCTAAAATGTGTTCCTTTTACAAGGGGCAGGCCACATTCACATTTAGGCACAATTTACCTGTGAACATTAATCTGTCAATTTCCTGAAATTTTAATTTATAATACTTAAACAGAAAATACAAACCAGCAGGAAAAAACCTAGACATTTCTTTGCAAAGATACATTCATTCTGTCAGTATACTCTAGTGGTGTAGCAACACAAGTAGTAACATCCAGGAAGCGTGCTGACCAGCTGATAAATGCTTTTGCATGACTCAAGCCTTACCTTAACCTAGCATTAGCACAATATACTATGGAGTATGATACAGTGCACCCATCAGTGAGATAGATCAGAGAAAAGTTGACTATTATTCAGACCAAACACTTCCTAATAACTAAGATTTTCAGCCAGGTCTGGCACTTTTACATGCAGTACATTCACATAATACTGGTGATGTTTACATTTAATACATAAAGCAATCCAACAAAGACTTACTTAAAAAAAGCCACAAAAACCTCTGCAACAAATACAATTTAAAAAACACCAAAAAACTAAATTGCCTGCAAGCAGACGACTAGCTGTGATACCCACAACTGAACTGTCATGCAACTAACAATCTTTCTCAACTCAAAACATCCAATATACTTCAACTGAGGTTTTGATCCTGCGAAGCATTTAGAAAATCTAACACTCACCTTTCCGCAGAAGGAGCAGGTGTACTTGGCGTGCTGGCTGATCTCAATTTTTTTCACCATTTTTCTGAGGGAAGCACCATAACGGGTGCCATATTTCCCAACAATTCCCACCTTTTTGGTGCGCTTGGCCTGTTAGGGGTGAAAAAAAAAAGCAGGAATTAATGACATTTCAACTGGATTTAAAAAAGTAATAGCTTTTAAAACAAAGGCTTGTTCTACTCCATATCTGCCTTTTCAGGTCCCCCCTTCAAATCAGTGGCAACGTACTTTAAAATCATGTTTTGTTTGTAATTCACTCCTATCATCTTGCTTATGTGGTACAGTGTGATCAGGTTAGCCGTCTCAGGTCAGTCTTTATCTCCTGTTGACATTCTTGTAAAGTCATCTGTGTTTCAAGTTCCCTAGCTTTCGCAAATTCAAGCTTGGACAAAAAAACACCTTAGTGTTTAGGTATAAGAGGGTGGACAGACTTGTCTTTTAAAAAAGTCTTCTAGCGTATGAAGACATGACATTATTGGGGGAAAACAACTGAATAAGCTTAGGGCTAATGCCTGTGATCACAGCCGCACCAGCAGCCACAAAATGAAGCTTTGCAGGCGGCTAGTCCAGAGCAGAGAAGACCCTTCCAACCACAACTGTCCATAAAAACAAACCCCGCTAAACTAATGGCAGATATATGCCCGTTATGTTTATCTTTACACTTGAAAATTATTTAGACGTTAACCCTGAACTAACAGCTCTTCCCTTAGTTACGTATACTGTACTGCTAACAACGATTCCCGACTGTTACCGTGCTACATAACACAGCGGTAAGGACGTCTACATTTCCACCGTTTTTCTTCTAAATAAAAGCCCTACTATGCGGCTGGAGCCCGGTTGGGATTTACAGCGATATAAACAGCGAAGGAGCGATAAAACCTAGGAAAACCACCGTCTACTACAGCGACAATACGCCCCAAACACCACAAAATCCCCGCACAAATATCACTGATTTTACCATACTTCACTCATCACTTAAACTAGTTTCAACATTCCATGTACTCTCCAGATCCCTACATTGGACAAATATTGCTCATTCCGTGTAGGATTGAAGAGATTTAAGCGGATTTTATCATCGCCTTAAAATCACTCACCATTTCAGCAGAGGTGCGGAGCCAAAAGAGGACGGACAAACTGCGCCTGCGCGATTTACGAGGAGCCCCGGCCGGGCATTCTGGGATAGCGGAGGACAAACCGAACAGTTTGAAACAGTTTTTTTTGTTTATTTATTTATTTTATTTCTAATTGACAGAACTTATACAATCGTTAACTATAAATGATGTCTAGAATTATTCGGAAAAATAAAAACAATAATTTTAAACTTACTTGAAAATCTGTTTATATTGTTTTTTTTTGACCGAAATATCTACAAGCTAATACTGAGAAGGAATTTTTTTTTATGTTCAAATAATTCATATGAATAATTGATTAGGATATCTAAATAAACCTAAGATGATATCTAAATAAATTAACTTATGTAAAAATACATATAAGGTAAAACACTATATAATACATAACCTTTAAAATGCACATATTTGATATAATTAAAAACAGAATTAAATTATTTGAACAGTAAGGTCAGTCAGGAGCATTTAAAAGCCTTCTTAAGGTAATATAAGTACATTGTTTTTGTACATTTTTATTGCAGATTACTGCCAACTTGTTCACTGTAGGGACTTTCAAACCACTTTGAACAAAATAGAGTCACAGTCATTAGAAACGCCCAACATAGAATGAAGTATGGCTTCTTTTTTTTATTTTTAAACTTTGGATATTTAATTTTGCATGATTACATTTGAATGGGAGTTTTACAAGGGGCTTGTGTGTGGGGTTTTTGTTTTCACTGGGTGGGATGTTTTACCCTTGTGTCCACCCTGTCAGGTCCCATGCACATATCTATGGCTTCATGGTTAAAACAATAAAAGGTTATTTTTCTGAAGTTCTCTCAGAATGAATTGTCCATCTTTCTCTGTGCATATAATCAGATAGAAAATACTAAACCAACTGTAATTTCCATCTTCTTATTTCATGTCATGTTCTTGACTGGCTTTTCATATTTATTTTATTGTATTAGCTTTCCTTCATTGCTTTCTTACAGAAGAACAACACAATCATTAGCAGCAGCATCAATCTGTTTTTAATCATTCATTAACAAAAACTCTATAAGACAGTAATACTGATAGAAGCACACCTATAGCAGAAAAACTGTTCAACATACAAATCTAGGACAAATACATGTATAAAACAGTGATGCTTCAGAATTGTGAAATTACAACACAAAGTTGTTTTATACAATACTCTCACAACATTTTGGTTCGACTGATTATTAAAACTAGAACTAGAAAATGTATTTATCCAATAACGGGATCAGAACTTCATGTTAATTTTATTGTCAAAAATATCTAAGAGTGATGCAAGAGTGATTTCTCTTACAAGTGCACACAAATAAGGAGGTTTATATTAGAAATAGACCTTTAACTTGCTCTTCAAAATACTGTAAATTCCCTTTAGAAGTTAGATCTAGGCAAATATTAATTTCACATTAACAAAACACTAAACCTCTGATACCTTTAAAAACATTTGCAGCATCTGAATTACAGGATACATAAAAGTTATGTGTTATGTCTGTCACAGTTATGTTCAAAAGAAACCACAGCACATTACACTAGATTCCAGTATTGAAGGTTCCATCTCTACTAGACTACTGAGTGCACAATTATTATCATGGCTTTCAACACTAAATGTAAAACAAAGGCACACAGGGACCGAATCACTAATCATAATACAGTATCTTATCTCTCGTGCCCTTAGATTAGCAAAACTAGTGTTTTTCGATTCAAAATTATTGACAAAGGATTTATAGCAGCACTGGGAAGATGAATCATTAGACCCAAAAAGTTACTGGACACATTAAATATGCTACTAAAAAAAAGCTCCTTCCTGTAGAACTATAGAATTCACAGGATTTGTGCAGGTAAGAAAGAGGTATTTTAGGGTCAACTATGGTCAGTATTAGGATGGCAGGTTTGTTAGCATTAGCGCCCCCGTCTGGACGGAGTGTGATTTCATCTCTTCAGAATCCAGTCTCTATGCTGAGGGTCCGGCGGGTCACATGCTCAATATCCCCAGTCACATACTCCTCGAAATGGGTCTGGTACTTGGCCAACATTTTCAGCATGACACGGAGGTTGAGCCACCACTGCTCCTTAGGCATTCTGTGCCTGAAGAGACATAAAACAGTTTGTTGATATGCAATTTGTGTAAACAATTATGTAAATTGTGTGATTATATTATTGCTATCTTTAGTAAACCAGTGTCACTCACTCAAAGTCAGTGTGGTTCTTGAGCTCCGTAACTGGGCTAAAAGACATCACTTTCCTGTTCATGCCAATAACACATGCCGTCTCTGGACCGTTGGCAAACACACGGCCTGAAATGGGGCAACAAGTGGTCATCATGATTGAGCATATTTCCAAACACTTCCCCAGCCATCACTCCTCGACTAAACTGACTTACAATACTTTAATGTAATACTATTAAAATATTTTTAACATTTACATCAATCCAAAGTTCTCTGAAGTCTACATTTACAGCTGCTTGTGATTCCAGGTACTCAGAATTACACACTCGCCCCTTAAATATCTCTTCCTAAAAATAATCTATTACCTATTTTGAATGTGCAGAAAAAAGTAAACAAACTGTGGAGTCTGACTTTGGCACTGTTTGGTTTATGCCACAAAACATCTCCAAATCTGTCAAAGAACATATGCTTGTTTTTCTTTACCTTGTCTGTGAGTCTCTTTCATTTTCTCAGTGATCCACAGAACAGCCTTCACACCCATTTTGGTGCCAAAGTTCCTGTCAAAGGGGGTAGGAACCCCACCCTAAAAAAATAAAATCACTGTGTCAAAGATTGTTAAAGTTTCACATCCATCGATCAATAAAGAAAGACAATAAAAGTCAGCCTTTCTGATAAAAACAATTTAAAAAATGTCCAGATTATGGTTATGGTCACTGTGATGAAGCTGTATAGACACTGGTCAAAGTGTCAGGTGGATATTAACCCATTCCTTACCTGCTGTAAGTGTCCCAGTACATTAACCCTGCAGTCAAAGATTCCTTTGCCCTCAGCTGAGTATAGATTGTGAATGAAGTCTGTTGTGTAGTGTTTGTGGCACTTCTCATTCCTAACAAAATGCAATAAAGCACACAAAATGCAATAAAACACTCGTAACAACAGCAAACGTTTTGCAGAAACATCCTGTACACAGTGTCCCCAAATATATCTGGCCCAAAGTGTATGAGCATGTCAGAATAAATGACCAACATAATGTGGCAGATATAAATCTATGTTTAAAAGTACCACCCCCTCAAAGTTTACCTCAGCACTAGGCCTCGCTGAATGTCATTCTTCATCTTCTCTGTCAAATGCTCCACGTTCATCTAAATAAAAAGAAAAAAAACCTGATCACAGTGATTATGAAAGTCTAAAACATGATTAACTGAGAGCCCAATTGGCCATGTTCTCCCTGGGTGAGTTAAATGGCCCTCTTTCCCAATCGTGGAGCACAAAGCTTGTGTGATAGTTAGCTAACATAATAGATTTGAACCTTTGAATATAAGCAGTTTCTAATAACACTTACCTCCAAGTCATGAATGTTGAATTGCTCCTCAAAGATGTAAGCTGCATCAGCCCCGACAGCAATGCCTGTGGTGGTTGCCAAGTATCCACAATATCCCCCCATGGTCTCTACGATGAAGACACGTCTCTTGGTGCCAGACGCAGATTGCTTGATTTTGTCACAGCTCTGAGAAACAGGCAACAGACACAGTTCTATTGTGTGCTCTTTTGTGTTTAGAATTGTTGGCTAAGAAAAGATATAACAAATAACGAGAGTCTCTTATTAACCTCTAAAAACATCCAGGCTTTTTACATCCAACACCCTACTGTATTGTAAAGTTACTTCACAATACAGCTGTACATTTACAGTAGATACTGTAAATCAAAGCTTATCATTACTCATATGGTTATAGTCTTACCTCCATAGCAGCATTAACAGCAGTATCTGCTCCCAGACTGAAATCTGTTCCTGGAACATTGTTGCTTATAGTTGCAGGGATCACACACATTACAATACAGAGTTCATCATAACGTCCACGAGCCTCCACCAGCTGCAGAACTCCCTCATACGCCTGTGGAGTTTAGAGAATGAAAGATTTTCATCATCATCATCATCATCATCTAGTTCAGGGTCACGGTGAGTCCGGAGCCTACCCGGAATCACTGGGTGCAAGGCAGGAACACACCCTGGAGGGGGCGCCAATCCTTCGCAGGGTGACACACATTCACTCACACCTACAGACACTTGATTTTTTTAAAAAACATTTTAGGAAACTTTTCCACCATGAAACTGATTCTTTTAGATTTATTACTGGGCATTGATTCAGAAAATGCTTAATTCAGATATTACAGGAAAACAAGAGAATGAACTTGACCCATCTGTGATGTAATTAGATGTGTATAACCTTCCGTAAACACAGACACACACAAAACTGTTGCATTGGTACCTCAAATCCACCAATTGCCAAGATGGATTGGATATTGAATTTTTGGACAGTATCCACTATTTTTTCCATGCAGGAGTTGGGAAGAGTTCTAAAATTGAGAACAGTCAAAAACAATGTTATTTGAACTGCTATAAACCTAAAGAGAAGCAAGCAATAATGTAGAAAATAAAAGTATTGTCAGCCCACCGTTTTGTCCCAAGCAGTGACCCTCCCTGACCTGTCCAACCTGCTACATCATGCCAGTGGACCTCAGTCACCTGAGGGAAGAAGAAGAAGAGGAAAAACCCCTCTACATTCAAATGTCTGGAGTTGTTAAGGTGTGTTTTCCATTTCCAGGATCAAATCTTAAAAAGCACCTTGTCTTGAGAACTCACCATGCCTTTAGCCAGGCCTTCAAAGCCATCATTTACCATGTAGACCGTGAGACCTTGAGCCAGACCCACTCTGACTGCTGACCTCACAGCCGCATTCATCCCAGCTGCAGGAGCACCCACATTTAGAATGGCCATGGAGTGCTCACGCTTCAGAGAGGGAGAGAGAAAATAGATAAACAAAGAAAAACAACAACAACAATAACAACAAAAGATAATGGAGGTTAGTGTACATTCAGCTAAAGCTTGTAACTCAATTCTAGTTATTATACATTAGTTGCCAAAGAGATTAAACACCAAAGAAAATTAACGCAAATTCCCACTCCCCAGAATTAAGGGAAATGCAGAGTAACTTAAATGTATTGTAAAGCATTTTTCTTTACCTTTGATTGAGCAGGTTTCTGGTGGGCCAGAAGTTTGTAGGTGTTCCAGTTGTTCTCAAAGCTCCTGCAGTGGGAAAATGTTTGTCATGAGCCATTTAAAAGACACTTACAAAAACAATTAACATATATTTCTGAAACTCACTTTCCACGAAGTTGAATGGCTTCATCAAAACGCTTCTCGTTCATGGCTTTCTGCACCTCCTTTGTCTATACACACACACACACGTAGCAGAGTGATATTTTTTAACAATACTTATAAGTTTAGGGGCACAATGTTGGGATTGTGAGAACAGAGAGAGCAGAATTAGGAGCGAGACTCACCATATTTACACACTCCATTAGAGGGAGGCGCATGGCCTGGTTGCCAGACAGTCCAATCACACAGGCAGAAGTTTCAGGAGTGGCCTCCAACAGAGCAACAACTGCCTCTACCCCCAGCTTACTGCTCTGTAGACACACAGAAACAGAGACTTTAAAGTGCTTATACCTAACAATGATTATACCCAACAATCCAACAACTGCTGGACCTCTAACTTTTCGGAACTCCTCATTACTCACCAGCACTCTGTCAAAAGCAGAGGGTGTCCCTCCCCTCTGCACATGTCCGAGGACAGTAACTCTGGTGTCATAACCCAGTCTATTCACCACCAGCTAAACAGACCAGAAAATAGACAACAACAGTCAAAAGCCAAATTCCTACTCATACTTGCTGTATCTGATAATAAAGGAGTTTTCCACTTGAATTTTCAGGCTGTCTTACATCCTTCACATAGTTAGAAGTGATTGGCTGTCCGTGCTTATCAATGGCTCCCTCTGCGATGATAACAATATTGAGACGAGACCCTTTACTTCGGCTCTGTAGAAGAACACATGCACAAACAGTTTCTTCACAGTGCGCCCCTTGTGGATACCGATGTTTAATTTTGCATAAACAGCTTTTATCATTTATAAAACAGTAGTAACTGTGCTTTTTCAATATCTCAGTGGCACAAAGAAACAAATTTTACACAGCGTCCCAGGTGGCTATGCCTAGGGCTGGCCTCCCAGTCTCACCTCTCCCAGACGGGCACACATGTGGTCTTCCCAGTCTTCCTCCGGGGGAGCTTCAGGAATAAAGACCCAGTCAGCACCAGACGCCAAAGCAGAAACCACAGCCAGGTACCTGCATAAGAAGCAAAGGGAAAAATAAGTCCTAGAACAACTTCAACCAGACTAGAACCCGTTTCCTAAAAACATCCCAGTGGTAAAACCATCTTAACTGAAGCTCCATTCAGACACTCATGGAAATCAAAACCCTTTCCAGACATTACCAGAAGGAGCTGCATGTATTAATGCGAAGGTCCAAATCATTTGTACCGGACATTACCAGTACTTTCTCCTGCCAGTCCCTAGTACAAAGTCTGGGTAAGGTCTGACTAAGCCCCTGTTGGAACCGAGCAGGTAATCTTCTGAGGAATTTTGTAAATTCATGCTGTGCCTCCTGCACGCACTCCAGAGGCAACAACCCATGCATAATACTTCCTGTAATGGGAATGCATTTGAAAATCTCCAGCTCTGCACTACACGTGTGAAAGTACAAATAGCCAGACCCCATTCTCTGATTCCAGAGTCCATATGTGATAATGGCTTAGTTCTTTTATTTATTTATATATTTTATTGATTTTCTTCTTTTCAGACTTGATTATTATCATCATCATCATGTTCTTCTTTGCTGCTTAATCCATTTCAAGGTTGTGGTCTAACTATTATAATTGTTATTACTATTATTATTATTATTATTTTAAATCACATTTATGCCATGATGCTTTGGAGAAACCAAGTATTGACGTATTCCCCTTCACATTTGTCCTTCAACTGAAATCAAATTGCTTTACAAAACCAAATAATGCAGTTCCTGTCTGGACAAGGGTCACAATGATATCAGTGATAAATGACAATTTTAATAAAAATGGATGAACAAAGACCCCAATCCAGTTCTCGGTCGCGTTGGGTCCAGAGCCAACCCAGAATCTTTGGACGCAAGGCAGAAACACACCCAGTCCTTCAAAGGGCGACACACACTCACCCGCATTCACTCACACCTACGGACACTTTTGAGTCACCAATCCACCTACCAACGTGTGTTTTTAGACTGTGGGAGGAAACCGGAGCACCCGGAGGAAACCCACGCAGACACAGGGAGAACACACCACACTCCTCACAGACAGTCACCCGGAGGAAACCCACACAGACACAGAGAGAACACACCACACTCCTCACAGACAGACACCTGGAGGAAACCCACGCAGACACAGGGAGAACACACCACACTCCTCAGTCACAGACTTGAACCCACAATCTCCAGGTCCCTGGAGCTGTGTGACGGCGACACTACGTGCTGCGCCACCATGCTGCCCAGGGTTGGATATGATATAATTATAATGATGTAGTTCATTCTTATGTTATGTGTATTGTTTGTATATCCACAGCTATATTCTATGTAAATATTGCATATTTGTGTCTCGCCTAAGTCCTCATATTAGTGCATCCACAAATAACTTCCTTCCAGTACAATGCACAAAAAAATAATAATAAAAATGTGCTTACCCACAATGCCGTCCCATCACCTCCAGCACAAATGTTCTCTGGTGACTGAAAAAAGTAAACACACCGTTTTGTGGCAATATGCACTAATGACTGAGATGCATTACTTAGTATAATACAAGGCCTTAACTGACTTTGCCTTGGGTCATTTTTATTCTATGTGTCCATGACCTCTCACCTCTGTGCAGTGGTGCTGATGGCATCAATGACCTCCATGATACGATGTAGGGCAGAGTCTGCTCCTATGGTCATGTCTGTTCCACAGAAATCATTATCGATGGAACCCACAAGACCCACAATGTTCAGATGAGTGTATTGCTGAGCCAAGGTGTCAGTGATTCTCCCTTAAAAACAAACATAATTGCCAGGAAGTCAGGAAGGCTAAGGATAGATTAAGGAAGAGTAGGATTGATATTATAAAATATTAAATAAATTCTGATTCCTAAAGAAGGTATATTGGTTTAGACAGATACTCTGAATCAATTCAAATCCTTTTAATTGACTGAGTGCAGTAGCGTGCATTAACCTGACCTAATTTGTATGTCTAGACAGTCTCCTAACTGGTGATGCATACAAATGTAATACAGAATTTGAACCCAAATTAACAGATTCCATGTGATTTCCAGTGAAGAGCAGGGCATTAGTGAATATGTGACATTTGGCTGCAGGTTTGAATCTTGGTGCCATGAAGGCCTAAGCAAACAAGGCAGCTATTGATGCTGATTCATTCAAGTAAGTGGAGCGGAAATCTACCACCCCACAATGAAAGACAGGAATGTTAATTAAAAGCCAGACAATTCAGAGATACAGCTTTTCCTTTCCTCTCTCAGGTCTTTTGAAAAAAAAATCTTCACATGTCTTTTGTATATGAGTAAGCAACTTTCAGTATAATCATAGCACTATGGTATTAACCCAGGGGTATAATGTGGTGTGCTTGCAGGCAGTGATGTTACCCAATACACCATCAAAGCTTTAGAAAAATCCTACTTCTTTAGTGTTGGAGGGTTTCTTGGAGCCTCACCTTCCTGCACGAGCTGAGCCAACAAGTCACTCCATTCATTACGGAAGATGTTGGCTCCTGTGAGGCTGCCATCTCCTCCACACACACACAGGTTAGTGATGCCCCGCTGGACCAGGTGGAAAGCAGCTGCCAGACGGCCCTCTCGTGTGGTGAAAGCCTTGCAGCGGGCACTGCCAATCACCGTGCCACCCTGAGAGAAAAAAATAAATAAATTAAACAGACGTTTGAAAACGCAGATCCAGAACTAGACATAACGTTGAATGTTAGAATTTATTAAAAAAATATTCAATAAAGAATGCAAACATTCATGCATAAATTAATATCTGGGTATTGCATTTACATTTTATTTATTACACTACTGTGCAAAGAGTTGTTGAAGTTGTGTATTTACATATACATTGTATTATTAATTTATGTCTGAAACATACAAAAATATTGTAATTTAAGTTAAAAATTTTTTTAATGTTTTTAGGAAACAAACTAATTTCCTAAGACCAAAAGCAAACACACATTGAGCCGATCAATCTAATCTAAAAGGAACAGTTTCGATAAGGTATGTTTTAAAAGGTACATTTCTGTATTTGTGCTCCTGGGCTCCCCCTACAGTTCATTCATTCATTCATTATCTGTAAGCGCTTATCCAGTTCAGGGTCATGGTGGGTCCAGAGCCTACCTGGAATCATTGGGTGCAAGGTGGGAATACACCCTGGAGGGGGCGCCAGTCCTTCACAGGGCAACACAGACACACACACACACACACACACACACATTCACTCAGACCTACGGACACTTTTGAGTCACCAATCTACCTACCAATGTGTGTTTTTGGACTGTGGGAGGAAACCAGAGCACCCGGAGGAAACCCATGCGGACACGGAGAGAACACACCAACTCCTCACAGGCAGTCACCCGGAGCGGGAATCGAACCCACAACCTCCAGGCCCCTGGAGCTGTGTGACGCTACCTGCTGCGCCACCGTGCCGCCCTCCCCCCTATAGTTGTAGACTGTAATTCACATTTACAGCACGGATCTGACACCAAGCTGGGGGTTGGGGTGTGGTGGTTCCCTATCGTCCTCCAAAAATTACATTACAAATGCATTTTCTGTGGGACTAAGCAGAGGATATATTCTCCCTGTTACAGTGGGTCACAATCATTTTGAAGCTATAATTTTAAGGTAAAAAAAATACTACTTAGTATTCCGCTAATAGACAGTTTCCCTCTCTTTGCTGCCCTAACATCTTCTAATCTTCTGGGAAGGCTGTAATCTAGATGTTGGGTATTTACATCACACCAGATAGCACACTACTCTTCAGCCCAACCATAATTGTGCGGTTAAAATGTAAGTTACTCTCACAAAGGACCCCAAAGTATTCTACAAATACATTGTGTGTACTCATTTCTACCAGCCTCTTTTAAGACTAAAATATCAGCAACAGGAATTACAGCTAAATCCAATTTAAAATAATTCAGCACAAGCACCCAAACCGATTATCCCTCTTCTGTGTATGAGGCTAACAATATACAAGCAGTTAAAAGGCCTCATACCCTTAGCAGAGACGTGACTAAGAACATGCAAGTGTCCAACAGTGTTTGATCACATGACCAGAGTGGTGTGTTTGCTGCTATGGAAGAAAAGAGGAACCGGAGTGTGTAGAGGATCAATGCTATAATCTCACAGATTTAATCCCTTCAGTCAGCACTCTCTCGCTTAATCTCACTCCCACCCTCTCATGGTCATTATTCAAAACCTTCAGCAGGTCAAGATGCATCTCTGAAATGCATTGGTTATGCTTGTATTTGCAGTAAATATGAGGTTAGTGTCCTCCAGATGTGGCATCTTCACAGTTCAGTGGATATGTAGGGCGATGGTCTGTAGCTGGTTGAGAAATTCTCATTTGGGCAAATTTCATAGACCACAAAATAACCTTTTTATTTAAGGTCATTGTTTATGAGGCTACATAACACATAAATAAGCCTTTTATGAGAACTTACATAAACCTACATAAATCTATATAGGCGTATTCCAACAAGCATCCGTAGTCTTGCAGATATCATGGAATTCTACCTAAAGAAAAGTGTTAGCCAGAAAGAAACTACAAGGGAAGTTGTGGCACCTACCAGCTGGATGATGTTGGTCACACTTTGCCAGTTGGCAAGTTTGATGTTGTCTCCTCCATCCACGAGCCCTTGATAGCCCTTGAAGGAAACCCATAGACAGTTAAACCTCTTAAATAGCCTTACACATCCATGAATGTACCATACACTAATTTACAAAGTACAAGCAACTCTAAATGAGCTGGGTATTAAACCTCAAATTACCTAACCATCTGAAAGCAACTATTTATGTTATTAAATTAGCACGTAGTATTTGTGGTGTTTACAGCTGCGCAAAATGTTAAAGCTGTGTCTATGCAAGTTGGGAGTTAATAAAACATTTAATATTCCTAATAATTTCTACAATAAAATGTATTACCTCATAGATCAGATAGACCTTGGCACCAACGAAAATTCCCATGCGCGTTACTGCACGAACAGCTGCATTCATTCCTGTATATTGTACACATGCATGTAGGTTTTAACAGGGTTTGATAAACAAACATTTATAATGAAACATGCACTTTATCACTGATTAAATGTGCAATATATTTAAAAAAACTTTTATTGTACCAAATATTGATATGGTCATATTACCCACCCCTTGATTTTGTGTGTGATTTTTTTTGTGTGTGTGTGTGTGTGTGTGTGTGTGTGTGTGTGTGAGTGTGTGTGTGTGTGTGTGTGTGTGAGTGTGTGTAGTGAACAAGACCCTGAACTGCTGCACACGACATGTCGTTACGTAAGGGCCCTGCATTGTGAGACAGTTCATTCCTTTAGAATGTTAAATTGTATTAAATAAAAACACACAAACAAATCCATTTTAAAATTAACTTTAAAAAAGATGTCATCGTATAATAAAATTGTCTTCCTCGCAGCTGAAATAGCAAAACACAAGGGTGGAGATGTGTTCTTATTCAAATGTGCCGTTCCACCTTAAATGTTGCAGCAGGTACAATGGGGCGCCTGAGGCCCCACATTGTCCCTGCTGTAGCATTTAAGGTGGAACTGAAATTTCTAATGTGGAATAGGGTCAACAAGAGACAAGCTCAAAATCTGTGGGCAGAACTTTCAATCTAAGTAAATATTTGCACGATTACGCTGAAATAGATCCAAACTAACAGAACTAAAAACAAATAAAGCAAACTATTGACTAAAAGAACAACACAAAGCAAAAAAGCTAACTATAGATTAAAAACAGCAGCTGGTTTCCGCTGAATGAAACTTGTCCAAGCAGCAGCAAGTGGATAAAGAAAACAAATGATTAGCTCGAGTGCAGAAGCAGATTTGTTAACATTTACCCTGTGCATCTCCACCGCTGGTGAGGACAGCGATGGCTTTCCCAGCGCCTGCCATCCGCAGCTTCTCAAAATCCACCAACATTTTTGTGCAGCTTTACTCTTTAATCTGTTGTTCGTGAGATGAAGAGTATTCAGTAGAAAACCGTGCGGATTTCAGTTTGTCTATGAAGCTCTGTCCCGCTCCCTCCGGTCCTCTGTGATCAATACGCAGAAAAGAAAGAGCTGAGCAGAGAAATGAGGCGATTCGCCTCTGCTCCGCCTCTTGTTTGCGCAGGCATTTTTGATTCATTAGGGAATCGATTCTTTTAACTCCTTTAGGCATTTGGCATAATTCCTGTAGTTAATCATAATTACAAAGTCGTTATTTTCTGGTCAAACAGGTCACCATTTCGGGGAAATAAGTAACAACATTTCCATATATTAGTACGACGATTCAAAACCTGACATTAGTAAATCATCAGTGAAGGTTGGTTCATTAGACTGACGGTTCAGAATAGTCAACACTGCAGCAGTTGTTTTCACTGCAGGATTTTAGAGATTTTCTTTATGCAAAAGGTAGTGTTTCGCCGCTCCAGGGACCTGGAGGTTGTGGGTTCGATTCCCGCTCCGGGTGACTGTCTGTGAGGAGTGTGGTGTGTTCTCCCCGTGTCTGTGTGGGTTTCCTCCGGGTGCTTGTCTGTGAGTAGTTGGTGTGTTCTCCCTGTGTCTGCGTGGGTTTCCTCCAGGTGACTGTCTGTGAGGAGTGTGGTGTGTTCTCCCTGTGTCCGCGTGGGTTTCCTCCAGGTGACTGTCTGTGAGGAGTGTGTTGTGTTCTCCCTGTGTCTGTGTGGGTTTCCTCCGGGTGACTGTCTGTGAGGAGTGTGGTGTGTCATCTCTGTGACTGTGTGGGTTTCCTCCGGGTGCTCCGGTTTCCTCCCACAGTCCACAAACACACGTTGGTTGGTGGATTGGCGACTCAAAAGTGTCCGTAGGTGTAAATGTGTGTGTGTGTGTGTGTGTGTTGCCCTGTGGTGTAGGGTGTATTGTCCAGGGTGTATTCCCGCCTTGCACCCAATGATTCCAGGTAGGCTCTGGACCCACCGCGACACTTTTATAACACTTTTTCACAGAGACTTCCAGAAAGGAACCTCCTGACTCAGACAGGGAACTGAACACTTCTTCGTAGAAGGCTATCACCCATTAAACTGACACAGATTTAGTACAAAAAACTATATTGTTGATTTCTGAGGTGAAGAGAAATTAAGTTTGTGATAATAATAGTCTGTGAACACATGAATGTCTTTGTCTACAGTGGGTACAAATTGACGTAAATTCACCAAGCGTTGAGGATGTACATAAATATTTGGACATGTATGTTTCTGTTCTGAAGAACACAACTGTGAACAATGTCGCACTCTAGCGTTTGCCTGGAAGTGCATACTTGCGCATGCGCACTCGCTGCTGGTCAGGCAAGCTAGCGTATTTAATGTGATGGAAGTGCAGCTGATGCACCGTTTTTGGATGGTTTTTCAGCCAAAAAAGTAGGAATATAAAGGGCAGCCTCACAATGAAATTAACTCGGAAACTTGTCCTCGCTCGGGCCAAGGCTTCGGACCTGGAAAGTGTAAAGAAACTGAATTGCTGGTACGTTTTGTTCGTGTTTAAGGGCTCGCTAACGTCTTAGCAAACACGCATGTCTTAGTTACCGTAGTAACGGTCTGAAACTTTCCGATACGATATGATTTATAGGGAGGCGGTTCGATTTTGTGGCGGTATCGAATGTCTATACAATGCTATTGGTTAAATAAAGGAGTTGGCAGGGTGACATTATTTTGTCATTGTGTTTAATTGCATCTCAATTCAAAAGGGTTGGATGAGATGATAAAAAAATAGTTGTCTGTTTTGACAGCTCCAAACACCGTATATGTCCATTGTGTAGTTCTACAACTACAGACTGTTGTCCATCTGTTGAACCGCGTCCAATGTTAACAGTTGTCACCCTGTTCTACAATGATCTTGACCCTAAAGCACCACCACAGGGCACTATGTTTTGGGTGGTGGATCATTGTCAGCACTGCAGTGACACAGACCTGGTGGTGGTGGTGTTTGTAGTGTTGCACTGGTATTTAGTCCTTCAGCAGTGTTCACTGGACACTGCCCACAAGATACTGATGGCTGGATGCTTTTGGTTGGTGGACTATTATCAGAGTTAAAAATTCCAGCAGCACTGCTGTGTCTGATCCCCTCAAACCAGCCCAACACATGCTAACACACCACCACTACAATGTGCACCTGTATGGTCAGTGGATCTGATAAAAATGTGAATGAGTGTGTGTGTAAACCATGAGGTTATTTGAATATTTTGACTAATGAGTGCTTATAGGATTTGTTGTATATAGGCTAATTCATTTAGTTGCCAAATTTTATGAATGATTATCAGCGCAGTTGTCATATGCCATTGTAACTTGATTAGTTACTAAACACAAACACTAAGCCTGGTAACCAACTCAAGCTACTTATTTTCATTTTGTAGGGGTTGCAACTTGACAGACGTGAGTATTTTCCTCCCAGTTTGACTTGTGTTGTCTATATTTTAACATTCAGACCTTTTTTCCTTATTTTCATGTCACTTTGTATTTATTTCTATCCTCAGATCTCAATATTCTTAGAGATACCAAATATTGAAGTTTTAACCTTAAGGTAAGTTTGATTTCCTGATGCTCATGATAATAGTAGAGGGAAGCTGTGTGTAAAGTTATGATTCATAGATTTTTTAGAGCTGTACCTTTCATACATTTTAAGCCACTTGAAATTATGATTAAATGTGGTGTCATTTAAAACATGAAAATAATAAAAGCTCCCTCTTTGTACCCAAATCTCTTTCATAGTGCCAATAAAGTATCATCTCTGGAACACATCTCTAACTGTCAGAACCTGGCAGAGCTCTACTTGAGGCGAAATGACATCAAGGAGCTCTCTGAGCTGAGTCACCTTAAAAACCTGGCCTGCCTCAAGGTCCTGTGGCTTGCAGAGAATCCATGTTGCGAGCCTGACCCTGTTAAATACCGCCTGACCGTGCTGAAAAACCTCCCTAGTCTTCATAAGCTGGACAATCAGGGTGGGTAAGACCCCAGAGATAAAATACACTTTCACACATGTAGAGACAGTGAAATCATGCTCATATCTGTCCTAGATTATTTCATGTTTGCTTTATTGATGTTTGCACATAATTGATCCAGTACTAGGGCGGCACGGTGGTGCAGCGGGTAGTGTTGCAGTCACACAGCTCCAGGGACCTGGAGGTTTTGGGTTAGATTCCTGCTCCGGGTGAATGTCTGTGAGGAGTGTGGTGTGTTCTCCCTGTGTCTGTGTGGGTTTCCTCCGGGTGATTGTCTGTGAGGATTTGGTGTGTTCTCCCTGTGCATGCGTGGGTTTCCTCTGGGTGCTCCGGTTTCCTCCCACAGTCCAAAAACACACGTTGGTAGGTGGATTGGCGACTCAGAAGTGTCCGTAGGTGTGAATGTGTGTGTGTGTGTTGCCCTGTGAAGGACTGGCGCCCCCTCCAGGGTGTGTTCCTGCCTTGCGCCCAATGATTCCAGGTAGGCTCTGGACCCACCGCGACCCTGAACTGGATAAGCGCTTACAGATAATGAATGAATGATCCAGTACTACATAACATTTTCTTTAGTGATATCTGTCCTATTTGTTCAGTTGTGACAGAAGAAGAACTTGCCCTTGCTATGGAAGAAGGGGAGGAACTGATCACCCCTCCAGGTCCTGCTTCAGCGGGTTCTAGCAATGGCCTTACGGAGGCAGACTCTGAGAATGATCCCCTTAATTACAGTATGGAAGAAACCAAGTAAGTTTTTAAACTGCTATTCAGTGTCTATTCTTGTGTAATAATCAGTTGCTTTGTCATAGACACAAATTCTCACACACAAGTCTCAGACCCTGTTGCGCTGCTAATTTATCTCAGATAGGCTTGATTCTGCCACAGTTTTGTCTTTGAGCATCTCAGTAATGTGTGTGTATTGCTCCTCAGTAAAATCCGTGCACAGCTGGGGATGAAGCCCCTACCCAGAGACAAATTCCCATCATTTTCTTCCCCACGAGATCCAGGGGCTAGCCCTAAGAAAAAGGTCAGTTCACATTTTACTGGCTCATGTTTTACAATGTGTAGCTTTTTCTATAAAAGTAAGCATTATAGTTTCCTAGCTTCAAATATGAGGTCAGTTTTATTGCCAAGATTTACATTATCATCTGCTGACTCACTAAGTGGTCATTAAAGATGTATGTGTTGCGTGGGTCAGCGCTTCAGAGCACCTTAAGTAGAGTCCGTAATGTTCAGTATACTGTTGCATATTTCTAATGATCTAATCTGTCTTTCTCTGTGTAGAGCCACACTCTGGAAGCTGTGCTGTTACTGCTGAAGGATCTGGATGTGGAGGAGCTGAAAATTGTTCAGAGTGCCACAGAGAACAAGCTCAGAGCACGGAGTCGGCAGAAAGATAGGGAGAAAGAGCTCATCACCCAGCACTAAAGCTACCAAATGTACTGATTAACGAAATGTACACAGATCAACCAGCAGTTAATAACTAGGGCTACAGAAATCCAGGTAAAAATATGTTTACAAATAATAGTCTAAGCTTATCAAACATCACAGCCCAAGGACAACGAGCCCAAAGCCTTACCATTCAATGTCAGGCTAGACAGTGCAACGCAAGAAGCGTAAACTGGTCCCAGATGAGCATTCTTTCTGAGAAGTTTGAAAATATTGGCTATTACCAGTCACTAAGCAACTGAACCCAGCCATAAATGTTCAGAGACGGACCCGCCAAGTGCACCAAAACTGAAAGACAATAATAATCCCTGCTTTTGTACAGGCATAATCTGTATATTAACTTGACTTTCTCACTCTAAAATGATTACTAATATATAACTTATGTATAAAAAGAGAACAATTAACTCTGTAAATTGTTTTTCTCCTACCACATACTATCCTGCTGCCTTCAGCAAAGACTGAAATAATGGGGAGAAGGCCACTACTGTTCAAACATTTGTAATTCATTCATTATCTGTAACCCTTATCCAGTTCAGGGTCGCAGTGGGTCCAGAGCCTACCTGGAATCATTGGGCGCAAGGCGGGAATACACCCTGGAGGGGGCGCCAGTCCTTCACAGGGCAACACAGACACACATTCACTAACACCTACGGACACTTTTGAGTCGCCAATCCACCTACCAATGTGTGTTTTTGGACTGGAGGAGGAAGCCGGAGCACCTGGAGGAAACCCAAGCAGATGCAGGGAGAACACACCACACTCCTCACAGACAGTCACCCGGAGGAAACCCACGCAGACACAGGGAGAACACACCACACTCCTCACAGACAGTCACCCGGAGCGGCAATCGAATCCACAACCTCCAGGCCCCTGGAGCTGTGTGACTGCGACAACTACCTGCTGTGCCACTGTTTTATAGACACATCTATAAAACCAGATGTGTACATAAAAATGATTTTAACACAATGCTACTACAAAGTGAGGTGTCTGTTTGCCAAAATCCCCTGTCCAGGGTGTGTTCATGCCTTCTAAACTCTGGACATACCGCAAACCCTGATCAGGAGGAAGCATTTACAGATGAATTCAAAACCAATTCCATAATGACTAAGAAAGCTGTAGGATTCCAAAAAAAGATTCCAAATCTTTGAACAGTATTGTCTTTTTTTTGCTTAAGCATTAACAAGTTTGCATTATGATCTGCGTCCTGTGAAAATGTTAACGTGATTGTGCTCATTGATTATTATTTTCTGTATGCAAATAAATTGCAATGCACCTTATTTATTACACGTCTGTACATGACAGTACATAAAGATCACTGTATACAAAAGAATGTACATTACTAAGACAACAGTACAAGTGCTGCAAACATCTACATCCAGTACTAGAAAAATCACACAACATTCCTATCAGATGATTCTGGACAATAGAAGTTATCTGAAGTCACAGTCCATTGAATCGCCCTCCTGGAGCTCTTTCTGACCAAATTGGACAGTACGAAGTAGGGCAGTCTATGTCAGATTACTCCCCATCTGGAATATTCAGAATAGATTCAGTCAACAGTGATGAAAGAGAGGGATCTAGTGAAACAGGGTTTGATTGTTCTTCTCCATTCTCCTCACTCAACATCTTCCTTCTCTAGGAAATCTGCGAGAGTTCCTGCATCCACAGGGATCAGAAGATACTCCACTCCATCAGCCCCCTGCAGAAAAGAGTCAGAAATACATCAGTGTCCAGAACAACTGCCTTTACTACTTCTTTATTATGTACTCTCGGTTTATTAGGAACTCGTACATCTACACTCACTGGTCACTTTATCAGAAACACCTACCATATAGAAGCATTTTATAGGTTTACAATTACAAATCTAGGCCAAATTCACTGCTGGGTTGAGTGGTCTGATCCAGATAATTGATGAGAGCAGTGCAGAGGCACACAAGCTTTTTGGGTAAATGACCCCAAATAGATGTTTTGAAAGTTCTGCAACCCCAAGCTTTCTTACACCTGTGTATTTTTATTTTTTATTTTTTTGGTGTATCATGTTATTAAAATTGTAATAACACTCAGAAAAATAATAAAATGTCCACTTGATCAAAAGAGTAGTGTACCCAATGAAGTACCCTTTGAAATGTGGGCGGTAATCTAAATTTTGCAAACAGTTTTTGTGATTCACCTTCTTAGTGCGGATGAGCTTGTGATCTCTAAACTCTGTAAGCTGAGTCCTCAGTGTGATGTCACTGTTCACCAGGAAGGCCTCACGACAGCGCTGGTAAAAGTCTTGGAAAGACAGACCTTGACACAAATCACAAGACAGATGTTTGAACAGCTAACAACGCTATAATTCATAACAGAACCAAACAGATAAAATGAATAATCCTAAACATGAGCTTAAAATTTCAACAATAGGAGCACATGAAGGACATGCTGGTTTTAACCTGTGTACCGATAGTGGAATTAGGAAATAGTACAGATTTAAATATTGAGATATAATCATTCATATATCTGCCAACTAAAGTAGGTATTGAAATGTGGTAGTAATTAAAGAGTATTGAATTTGTTTGAGGCGGCACTGTGGAGCAGCAGGTAGTGTCTCAGTCACACAGCTCTGTGACTGTCTGTGACGAGTGTGGTGTGTTCTCCCTGTGTCTGCGTGGGTTTCCTCCGGGTGACTGTCTGTGAGGAGTGTGGTGTGTTCTCCCTGTGTCTGCGTGGGTTTCCTCCGGGTGACTGTCTGTGAGGAGTGTGGTGTGTTCTCCCTGTGTCTGCGTGGGTTTCCTCCTGGTGACTGTCTGACGAGTGTGGTGTGTTCTCCTTGTGTCTGTGTGGGTTTCCTCCGGGTGACTGACGAGTGTGGTGTGTTCTCCTTGTGTCTGTGTGGGTTTCCTCCGAGTGACTGTCTGTGAGGAGTGTGGTGTGTTCTCCTTGTGTCTGTGTGGGCTTCCTCCTGGTGACTGTCTGACGAGTGTGGTGTGTTCTCCTTGTGTCTGTGTGGGTTTCCTCCGAGTGACTGTGTGAGGAGTTTGGTGTTTTCTCCCTGTGTCTGCGTAGGTTTCCTCCCACAGTACAAAAAAAAACACGTGTGTAGGTGGATTAGCGACTCAAAATGTGTCCGTAGGTGTGAGTGAATGTGTGCGTTTGTGTTGCCCTGTGAAGGACTGGCGTGTATTCCTGCCTTGCACTTCCTGGTAGGCTACAGACCCACCGTGACCCTGAATTTGATAAGCGCTTACAGATAATGAATGAATGAATTGGTTTGGTAGCCGAGTCTTACCTGTGTAAGAAGGGTTGTCTTTGTTCTCCAGCTGAAACTCAGCCAGCAGTCTGAAGATCCCTCTGTGAAAAGAACACAAGAACAATGAGGCCACCATTGTTCCTAGTCAACACTTTGAAATACAAAAACATGGCAGACAAAACACTGCACTAAAGTCATACCACATAAGACTAACCCAGTATTGTTAAAGAATATAATGGTGTTCTGTTTCAAATAGTGGTATTTCATTTTTACTGGCGAGGATGTACACTCTGACAAAGTACATTTGTGAGTTGTTTTTTTAAAAGCATCTTCTAAATGTCACAAATGTAAATAGCATCACAAATACCATGTAAAATACGACCTTAAGACATTTCTCTAGATGACACTGACATGTGACAACCTGGAGGTGACAAGACACCGACCTTAAACAGAAATGGTTCTGTTATGTATACTGAGATAACAGAGACTCTAGCGTGGGTGAGAACATGATTTTACGCCTAAGGCTTAGTGTACAACACGTTAACTGATGGAAAGAGTTAGGTGGAGTTTAGAGAACTGAATGGTTTCTTTAGCAAACATCAACATTTATTCATTAATACAGACAAAGCAAATTTCAATGTGTGCTTTAGCGCACCTGGCGTTCGGTGTGAGACTCCTCAGGACGTGTGTGAGTGAGCTGAGAGCCAGGGCACCGGTCTGCTGCACCAGCAGAGAGTTCTCATACGACGTCTCTTCTGTGTACGGCAGGAACGACGTGGTCTCATACCACAGCCAGTTAAACAAGCTCATTTTTGCATGGTCCCACACTAAACAAAGTGAAAAGCAAAAAGCCAATTCTCAAATACAGCTTCTGGACAGTAATGATTTATACACAGAGGTCAATACGAAAGCTTAGATCCTCTAGAATAGTAAAAGTGTTCAACTGAAAACTAACCAAGAGGGCCGTTGATGTGATCTATTGAAGCGAGAAGGTGCAAGTTGGGAATGGCAGCCAGCTGCCCCAGAGCCTGTTGGTTCTTCTCACCACGCAACATGGGGCCATCGATGTTGTGGATAATCAGATAAATGTGGTTGTCTGGGTCTAATAAAGACAATAAACTATTTATTCAGTGAGAAGTAACAACATACTGTAACCAAGCCCAAGTGTACCGTACCTAATGACTAGAATGTGCAAGAGCACCCCAGGTCTGAACTGTGGAGCAGTGGAACCACAGTCCAATACCTTGGGCATGAGTTGGAGCAGTGTGTAATCCAGACGTAACCATCCAGCATCTGTCCCTTACTTTACTTATGTTTTCATGGTTGTATGCCATCAAATCATCACAGATATGTTCCATAATCTAGTATTATTCCCTTGCAAAAGAGCAGCAAAGCCCTTATTATTAAAATTCATGGCAGATAAAAATTGGACAAGCATGTGTCCACTGACATCTGTCCAGCTGATAAACGTCTTAAGTGTACCTTGTTCCAGGGTTTTCACGATAAAGTCTATTTGGTCCATCGGAGTACGAAAAGTCCCATCATGCTCCAGCATTTCACCAGTGATTGCATTTAAAATCTGTCAAAGAGGAAAGCCATGAGTGGTCACTATTGGAGTTTTAAACTGGTCTGGGATACATCCTTTAATCAGAAAAAAACAGCATTTCAAATACTGATAGAATTTCAATTAGCAAACGATTCTTATAAATTATACATAAGTTATAAGACTACAAAGGAAGTCATGGAGAACCATGATGACAAACAGTAAAACTGTTTTTTTGTCTTTTTTTGCGCTAGCAGTTAAACTAAAGGAACTTTCATATTTCTAATTCATATTAAAAATGTTTTAATATTGTATATTTATTAACATTTTAAATATGAATTAGAAATATGAAAGTTCCTTTAGTTTAACTCCTAATATTACAGAGATTATGCATCCCCAGTTTTACGTCTTTAAAATGTGTAAATAATGATGAGACGAACCGATTTGAGAGTAATGCTTGGAAAAAAGCCATTGACCACCAGATGGACAGAGTCAGACAACATGGTGGTGCGGAACTTCTCCAGTAAAAACTTCTTAGAGCCCAGGCCATAGAGCAGTATGTTGAAGCCCAACCTGAACATTTAGAAAAATAAGTGCATTGTAAAAATTAAACAACGGAAATGCAACAACAAAGGCGGACATGTTGTTTTTGATGTGTTTTGTGTTCTTTGTCTTATTCAGTCTCTTCTGGCTCCAGCTGTAAGCTTCAACTTCCAAAATCAAACATAATGCCGAGCAATCAGGGAGAGCGAGGAGAACATGGTTTCTCAGAGACGTATGATACAAACTCCTACTTCTTTTCAAAGTGATGCTAACAATTCAGTCACTGTACAACATCTCAACACACTTGGAGGAGAACTGTCTAGATCGGTTATGCCAGCCAACAGATATGTCTGCATTGGCTAACACTGTGCTTCTGATAAGGGAAGAGTGGCAAATATCACCCACCCACCACCACCACCAATACTACAACTACCACCCTGAGGCAGACAGAGCAAGGTCAGTTGTGCCATTTTAAATATTCATTATAAGACCATTAAACCTTAAAAAAATGTAAGTGCTCTACTAGTTATGATCGCTTATAACATTAATACAACTGTAAAAATGCATGCATGCAACTCAACTGTAACTGAAGCATCCACTTGCTGAAATTGCTCTCATGTTTTTTATTGAGCTGTGTGATCTCATCCAAATAACAGGAGGGCTTTCCATCCAGCAACCTGAGCAGAGTCTCCTACAACACAAAATGGAAAGTTACACACAGACATGCCATAAATATCAGTATCTACCAGAGGGCTACTTGAGAAAACGTTTTTTAATTAGCTGGATGATTTAAGCCCGTAGTATTCAATAAAAATATCATGTAGCTAAAAAAATCTGACATGTTTCACAAAGCACGATTTCTCAGTACATTCGTGTTGTCCAGTATAAATTCTCTTTAAAATGTCCTCCAATAACAAGTTTGATCTTTGATTTAAGTAATCTAGATAACCAAGAAATCTTCATTCATTCATTATCTGTAAGCGCTTATCCAGTTCAGGGTCGCGGTGGGTCCAGAGCCTACCTGGAATCATTGGGCACAAAGCGAGAATACACCCTGGATGGGGGGTGGGGGGGACAGCAACACACACTCACACATTCACTCACACCTACAGACACTTTGAGTCGCCAATCCACCTACCAACGTGTGTTTTTGGACTGTGGGAGGAAACCCACGCAGACACAGGGTGAACACACCACACTCCTCACAGACAGTCACCCGGAGGAAACCCGACATTACCTGCTGCGCCACTGTGCCACCCACCAAGAAACCTTGCTTATTTGAATACCCTCAGCTGTGTTTAAAAACAGAGACTGGAAAAGCACTGACCCGATCCAATTTGGGAGTCTGGAGTTTTTGGAGGGTCCGGTCAGAAGTCAGAACCTTGGAGCTGCTATGAGCTTCAAAGTATTCTTCTACCAGGTTCGGCTGAAAAAAAACAAAAAAAACCAAGACTCTTAAAAATTACTGGGAAAATAATGCACTGCAAAAATTTGTCTGTGAAGAGACAAAAGACTTTGTAGAATTTTTGATTTCTTATTAAATGGGCAAACAAAGCTTGTGGGAACATTTTTTAAATTTACATTTATATTTATGACCAGTTACAATTACAAACATGTTACAGATGTAGGTGAATACAGTGTTAAGTGTCTCACCAAAGGACTCATTTTTTTCGGTGTACCATGGTATGTTTCCCCAAGTATGGAAATAAACCCTAGTCTTTTGCAAAGATTGGCAGATTCTCCAACCACTAAATCTAAATGTAACTTGTGCTGGTGATGAAGCCACACAGCATGTGTCTTCTTTGGGGAAGACAAAAGCAACAAAATGGCTGCACCACAGACTGTAAGAGCCCCACCTCAGGTGCTTTCTTGCTCTTCTTTGCTGGTGTTTTGTAGAGAGCCGAAGCAGCTGCAGACATCTTGCTGGGTGTTTTTGGCTTAGCCTCAACTTTCTCTCCCTTGTCTTCCTCATCTTCCTCCTCCTCCTCTTCTGAGTTGGAGGGGGAGAAATCACTGTCACTGTCCGACTTCAGGTTGGGAGCTGAACAAACAAAAACACAAAATTCGCCATTAAATATGTAAATATAATTAAATATCATCTTCATACAACACTGGTTACAAAGTCACTTAAGCAGACCTGATATTCTCTTTCTCAGTCTGTGAGGGGTAGTGGAGACAAACTGCACTTTCTTTCCCTGGGGAAAATTTAGGAAATAAATAAATAAAACACAATATATAAAAGCAAACACTTTAACATGGTTAAATGAACAATAATATGTATATTATTGGTACGATAAGATAAGTGGGGTTGTTTCTCACTAAGAATTTAGTGGCATTACCTTCTGAGGTGTTTTGCTCTGAGTGGCCATTTCTTTGGGGAAAAATACACAGAAGGATTATAATTATACAAGTAAATAAAGAAAGAAAATATCATAAACAACATCAAATGAGATGATGACCGACTCTGGGTTGCTCGAGTTGGACTGAGCGCCTCCTCAGGACTGGCAGAGGTGCTAAACGTTACACCTTTCCCTGGGGTGCGAGCCCACTCAGATGCTAGAGAGTGTGAAAAAGAAAACAAAAGAATGGAGTACATTATAATGGATTAAAAACAAAAATACACATTAATTAATAATGGGAAAAGCTGTATATATAACGTATCAGAATTGCGCCACATCTGTTGCTACACAACCTTTATCCCCCATCTGATTTGAAACCATGTGATGTGTTTGAAAGAGGCGATGAGAGAAAGAGAGAGAGAAACCAATGAGATGGGTTAGAAGAGCTGTTAAAGTTAAAATGTGAACAGTGTGCAACAAAACATGAAAGCAATATTCTAATTCCCATCCTCGTTTTGTGCAAAACTAAACAGAATATAACATATGTTGACAATAGCAGCTTGCTGTGATATATACGGCCATAGAATTGCTTTATCACTTATTTGTAGCATGAAACATACACTAATATTTTGTGTATTAACCTGCCAAGCCCTCAAATATTAAGTATCATGTGTAGCATAAACCTTAAAGCAGTGGTTCCCAAACTTTTTCTGTAGTGGCCTTTTCTAGTGGAGAATATTTGACACAATTGGGATGCATGTGTAACCTGGATTGTATACAGGAGGTCCTCGGGTTACGTCAGTCCCGAGTTGCGATGTTTCGTGGTTACGACACATCTCCCATTTACCGTATAAAGCGGTAATTGTTTCGACTTAAGTGGTTTTGCATCAAAAACGTCGTAATGTGAACTTCGTGTTTGGTGTGTGCGGCGCAGCGGAAGAATACACGGTTACGCGGCTTGGGACCGAGGAGGGTAGGTGTTAGGATAGGATAAGTGCTTACAGTAAGTTATTTACGTACAGTATGTACGTATGTTCCGACTTACACCGAAAATTAGTTTACGACGCGACGTAGAAAAGGATCAACGTCGTCAAGGACCCCCTGTATAGAGATTTATATTGTGTAAATGTGAACAAGTAATAACCTTACTCACCCATCTGAGCCATTTTGTGTTTTTGTTTGATGGTCTGGAAAGTGAACAGTGAAACTCCTGCTGTGGCCAATCCATTCCCTTCTCCAACTTCATGACAAGATTTACAAAACAAAATTAAACTTGCTCTATGAGCACTTTTATAACTAGCATTTTCTCAAAGCAGACTTACAGATTTCCAGCTATTGGCCTCTAGGGACCAAGACAACCTGACAGAGAAGTCTTGCATAACTTAAGCCTAAAGTGTGGGTGATCTAATAGCAAAACCTCCAGCCTCCTTTGATTAAATAATGTTGACTACTGGCTAAAGTTATTAAACCCAAAACTTCCTGAAGTGTGCTGCTTAATGTTGGCAGTTCATTTAAATGTGCGAGTTACATCATCTCACCTTCAGCTCCAGCTCCAAGTGATTGCACATAGTTCTGTTCATTAAATACTCCATCGTCGTCCTCCTCCTCCTCTGCTTCAGCAGTAACTTGCTTTCTGGATTTTTTCAGGTTCACTAGAGTTTGGACAGCAACTTTTGATGCTCTGGGCCCTGAAACATCATGTGGGAAATAGATGACTGTTAAAGATGGATCAGTCATTAAAGAAGCTATGACAAACTACCATTTTCAACAATAAAAATATCAAGTGTCCTGTAATAGTCTTGAGGAGTCCAGTTTCCCAAATATCACTGTGTATCGCAAAGTATCTAGTGTAACAATTTTAAAATGCCACTATAAAAAGGCTGAATTCACTAATTAAAGGGTTGTCTAAACTTTGGACAGTTGTGGTACAGAGAGAGACTGCTCTGTGAAGTTCATGAATCACAACACCTTCATGTTTCTCAACAATGTGATCCAGAACATCTTCATCTCCGACAAATCTGACTTCCAGGACCCCTGTATCCGCGTCGCGTCTCTGAGGACTCATCTCAAGACCCAACAACCACCTGGAACACATGGAGTTTATCAGCGATCACTCACAACACACGACCCCCATAACAGAGCAGTAAGTTGCAGCCAGCTTTATGGCCGAGCTCACCCACAACACAAGCCGTAGTTTCAGCCAAAAACAGCGGGTTTCAGACCGGTTCTCCACAGTCTCCTTCACCTACACATATCAGGCCACAGCACCTTCTCGGAAAACAAACCTTTATATCAAACAGTTCCACATTTTAAAGCTTGTTTAAAGTCTGTGACACTTCAGTCGCTCGAGTCTGATTCCGCGCCACCAGAAAATTATTCAGACCACGTGATAGGACGCGGCTTTACGTCATCAAAGTACCTCGGGGTTACGTCTCAAGTCAACTACTTGCTCCCTATGTAGTGAGCTAAAAGAATGCTGTCTGTTTTTCGCAGCGGAAATGATCATTAGGAACTGAAATGTGTGTTTCGTGTTCACAGATATTTATTTAATCCGTTGCACATTTAAATATTATTTAAATATTTATTTATTTTCTAAATACAGGTGGATTTTCTCCAGTTCTCTAAAGTCCCTCTGGAACCCTGTCAGACAGAGAGCTCAAGACACTGGCCTCAGGGGAATGCAGGGGTCCATTCCAATTTAACAATACAACACATTAAACTTAAGAGGCTTTTATAGGACCAACAGGCTTGTTACCTTTGTTCCCTTGATGGTAATTAACTTTAAAGCTTGTTTTTTCCTGTAAACAAGACAAAGGTTTGATTTTGAAGGTTGAATGAATGTTTGAACTCAAGCAATTAGGTAGAGTGACCAGACGTCCTCTTTTACCCGGACATGTCCTCTTTTTTAGACTTAGAATTTCGTTTGGGATTTTGTTTTTTCGAGAGCTTACATAGAATTTCAAGAGGCGTTTCATTCACAAACTAGTCCCGCCTTCCCCTACTCCGATTGGTTCGCTTGAGTGAGAAGGGGGCGTGGTGAAGAAGCCTAGAATCTTCTGATTGGACGGTCTGACTGTAGCGCTACCGTTATTGGTCGATAACCTTCTCTATAAACATTTAATTGGTCAGTCTGCACGTCAGTAGTCCTTGTTTACGTCAGGCAAAGCTCATGTACCTACCCTCATCTCGAGCAGCTATGCCGAAACGTAAATGTAAGTTCTCGGATGAATTAAAAAAGAAATTCCCATGTTTTGTGTAGCAAATAAAGGTGTAAAGGACCTAAAAGCACACATAGGTTCAGCTAGGCATACAACGGCAGCGAGGGGCGAGAGCTCATCACCCCCATACTTATGGTGAAAATGTTATGTATTTTTTTTACCATGTCAATATTTTCTTGTAATTTTTTTATATCCTGGATGTGTCATGAGCAAAGTCACCGTGGGTCCAGAGCCTACCTGGAATCATTGGGCGCAAGGCGGGAATACACCCTGGAGGGGGCGCCAGTCCTTCACAGGGCATCTTGAGCAAAATATTTAGCCTAAGTCAATGCAGTGAATAAGCATATCTGCTTTGAGGCTGAACTGCTCCAAATACAGCCTCACAGGGGTTGATTTAGATTCAGACAGCCAGGTTTTCTTATGTCATAAACCTAGGGAACCAATCCCATGACTTTGTGGTGCAGAGCTTCCAACCTACAGGTGAGTGGTAGGGTAGTGGGAGGAGACAGAGATGGATATTCACAGATCCATGTGAAATGAAGGCAGTATCTAATCCACATTTTAGGCATTAGGATCTTTTTTGACTTAATTGACAGAATTTCTGCTGGAAATGCTGGAAGACTGCAGATAGCTAACAGTTCTGATAAGAAGCATCTCTTAACCTCTACATCAGTGGCAATGCTAGCAATTTACTTTGGGGAGATAGTTTTATGATGTATTTACATAACGCTTTTTTTTTTTTTTGTACAACAGTGTGTTGATGTGGTAAAGCACAGAAATAATATCCATCAATCCATCCATTATCTGTAACCCTTATCCAATTCAGGGTCACGGTGGGTCCAGAGCCTACCTGGAATCATTGGGCGCAAGGCGGGAATACACCCTGGAGGGGACGCCAGTCCTTCACACACACTCACACATTCACTCACAGCTACGGTCACATTTTGAGTCGCCAATTCACCTACCAACGTGTGTTTTTGGACTGTGGGAGGAAACCGGAGCACCCGGAGGAAACCCACGCAGACACAGGGAGAACACACCACACTCCTCACAAACAGTCACCCGGAGGAAACCCACGCAGACACAGGGAGAACACACCACACTCCTCACAGACAGTCACCCGGAGGAAACCCACGCAGACACAGGGAGAACACACCACACTCCTCACAGACAGTCACCCGGAGGAAACCCACGCAGACACAGGGAGAACACACCACACTCCTCACAGACAGTCACCCGGAGGAAACCCACGCAGACACAGGGAGAACACACCACACTCCTCATAGACAGTCACCCGGAGGAAACCCACGCAGACACAGGGAGAACACACCACACTCCTCACAGACAGTCACCCGGAGGAAACCCACGCAGACACAGGGAGAACACACCACACTCCTCACAGACAGTCACCCAGAGCGGGAATCGAACTCACAACCTCCAGGTCCCTGGAGCTTTGTGACTGCGACACTAACCTGCTGCGCCACCGTGCCTCCAGAAATAATATATTCTGTCAAAATGAAAAATAGTTAAGCTGAGCATTGCAATGTTGTTACACTATGGAATATTACAGGTAACACCAAGTAACATGTCAGATGCTAGATTTAGGCAGAAATAACCCTTCAAAGTTTGGGCTCTGACTAAGTTATAAGTAAAATATACCTCGTGGATCACATCTGGTTACATGATTCATGACAGAGGTGTCACGGCTTGAAGAATAAGGGTCCATTTTTGAGTAAATTTTAGCATGTGCAGGTTTCGTTAAATCAGAAACAAAATTTTTATCTGGAAAATTGACCCTGCAGAACTGAGCATATTTCAATATAAATATCTGTCTTCTCCAAGGCTTATCAATACCAAGCAGAGCCGAGATTTAACACTCAAGCCTGCGCAGTACTCCTTCCCAAAATGTCATCCGATAATGGCCTGAACATTTTCAATCAAGCCAACACAAGGAGCATTGTCTCTAAATGTCACTGACCAGAACCAAAAGATCAAATTCAGCCTTTCTGAATGAAAAAACTTTAAAAACCAGCATGGTGAAAAGGAAAATCTTATCTCTGCATTGACGGCTAAAAAGAAAGTACTGTGTGTATCGGAGCGTGTGTGTTTCTAACTGTTAAAGAGCTGGAAGAGGTACGAGACACGGGATACACAGTCCAAAGACTTATTTCACATATCATACAAAAATGTAAAAGGTTTTTTATTTTGTTTTTTTAGCAAAAAAGGGTAAAGCATGTATTTAACAGAAAATGAGACACAAGACTCCAAAACTAATAATATTAGAAAGTCTCTAGGTTTTATTGTGTCCATTCTTGCTTGCATTTTGTATAAGAAGCACACTGTATTCCTATAGGCTACTTGGCACCTACATACGAATTCTGGCATATGCTCACTTTATATAAGAAGTCCCACTTTAGACTCTTTGAATATAGGCTTTGTGTTTATGGCACTAACGACTGTGGGTCTCCAATGAGAATTGAACCCATGACCTTCTGCTCACAGGTCTGGCCCCAGCCCATACTGCTAGCCCCAGGCCCTGCCTCTGAACAGTAAGGAATCATCTGTTTTCTGAGAGGGTCCAGTTACACACCAGCTGAGAGCAGATGGCTCTTTCAAACAATGTCTGGAACCTTTCCAACACACACAGGCAGTCTCCTGCAGTCATTTTAACACCATGTCCTCAGCTGGATTTCAAACCTCTGTTAAAACTATATCTGAATATTTTCCTTCAATAACTATTTATTGTTCAGTTAATTTGAGGTGTGTTTGTATTTATTTTTTACCCAATTTCCAGCCTGTCTTTATCTCTTAGAATGACCCGTTTGGTTTATCATGCCTTTAAGACTGATATATGTAGATGACCTCTTCTAACTGGTTAACTAACTGGTATATGCTAACTAACTGGTAAGTGCTAACTAACAGGCTAACTAACTGGTATATGCTAACTAACAGGCTAACTAATGAGTATATGCTACTAACTGGTATATGCTAACTAACAGGTATATGCTAACAGGCTAACTAATGGGTATATGCTAACTAACTGGTATATGCTAACTAACAGGCTAAATAACGGGTATATGCTAACTAACAGGCTAACTAACTGGTATATGCTAATCTTTTTCCACAACACAAATTCAGTGAGTTCAACATGGTCTGTTTATATGGACAGGGTTTCAGCATGAAATAATTAATTTATTAAGCATTTTACATTTTAGGCCAAATTATCTCCAACTACAGCAATCAAAAATAAATAAACAAATAAATAAATAAAATACATTTTAAAAATCCATGCATATTATTGGACACCATTTTTTATAACAACTTTCTGTGGTTTGTAGTTTCACTTGCAAAAATCAGTGATCAGTGCTTTCAAATGTTAGCTATAACTTCCTTTCCTACATTTAGATCTGGAATATATAGAGGATATAAATGCTGGTCACGTCAGTGCAGTAAACAAGAACATTGCCTACAGATCAGAGAAATCAAAGCTATCAGATTTGAAGCAGTGTTTCATACCGTTTGAAAGCTTTTGTTGCCTTTTAACAGTCTGATTTTCAACCAGACATGAGGACATGGTAGTGGTTTGATATTACACTAGAGGGCAGCAGAGCGCTGCGTGGTCAGTAACTGGAGCTAATGAGTAGATCCTGCTGAGTATGGATATGTCCACTACATTGTCAACATTTTAGAGGGGCTTTAAAGAGGTACACTGTGGCTGAACCGCACTTCCTGTCCATGCCCTGTGTCCAAACATACTGAGTTAGCTCTGGACCCACTGTAACCTTCATCAGGATGAACTGGTTATGGACGATGAATACATGAATGAACGAATGACATTCCTTGATCATTTTTTTATCAAATGGTTCACTACAAAATCCCCGCCAAAAACAAGTAGAGGCAAACAGGCAGATGTTGTTTAAAGTGAAAATTCATATTTTATTGGTACATACATTAATTTAGTCAAGGGCAGAAGCTAAGAAAAAAATAGATATATCAAAGAGAGGGTGTCTACCGGGTTAGAAGAGGGACAGATCAACATTTTGCTTCAATTACAAGTGCAGGGCTGGCAGAAATTTCACAATTTTAATGGAAATGATTTAAACTGGGCAGGGTGTCAATTTAAAAAAGAGAATACAAAAATGGACCAATGGACTTAATGACCACACAGACTTTTGAGCATGTCTGAAAGAGCTCTCTAGTTCAGGTACCGCCCAGGGAATCAACCCCGGTCTGTGGGTGCCCCGTTGTCAAAATTCATTCTAGTGCACTGGAATTGTCTTTCCCTGAAATTACCCACAAAGCACAGCAAAATCCACAGAGCACTAACTGTACACTTTGGTCCCTGACTGGAAACTTAATTAATCAGTGTTCCAGTGCTTCCAGTGCCAAGGACCTGGCCGTTTTCCACATCCATATTCATGATACCGAACCGAACTAGAGAGCACTACCTCAGAAACACCACCTCAGATTCCTGTCTCCACATGTTAAATGGTCCACACAAGTTAAGGAAGTGTCTATGGTGACATGCACTTTACGAAACCTGTTCATCGTTATCAGACAGAAAGACCTGAAGACAGTGACAACAGATCAAATCACATCGGCTTATATACACAGTGGAGTGATCATATCTAATTAGCTCATATAGGCCTTGAAATCTGCATTTTAACACGTAACGACCAGTGTGATAAGGTCACAGCTTTCGTTGGCCTTCATGTAGCGAGTACAATCCGACCAAGGATACAGATCAATCCAGTGTGACGGTGCCCTTCATCTGAATCAATCGATTTCACACAAGTTCATAAAATTAAGGGACGATGGAGGGGAAAAAGGACAGGTGTTTTTTTCTTTTCACTTTTTTCTTGTTTTTTTTTTTACACATCAGATCAGAATGGCTTTAGGTAATGCTAAAGAATACATTTCCATACAGTTATACAGAACTTTGCTACTACCTTAAATATACAAGCACAAGTACACAAAATGAAATAAAAGCCCACACTAAATTACTCTCTTTTTTTTAAAAATAATACAAACCAATAATAATTTTGAGGGTTGAGAATTTAAGGACCTTGAAAGTCCTCATAGCTCCTTGGTCTGTAGCTTTCAATGTCGGTAAAAAAAAAATCAAATAAAAACATTCTAGGGAAATAGAGGCTGGTATAAAATGCAGATAAAATTTTCCAAAATGCTTCTATAGGCTCACCCTCTCCCTCTTTTTCAAAAACCATGACCATTTCCGGGCTGTTCTACAGTGTGGTGGTAGTGGTGTTGGTGGTGTACTGGCTTCATTTGTTGGGATAATGGTACAAATCTTCCACTAATGTCAGGGAACGATTTGAATGGAAGTACACCTGCTTAGTTTGGGTTGTGGACCAAAACGGACATCAGACTTCACCTTGTGTCAGTTTGGACTGTCTGTGTGTGTGCGTGTGTGTGTGTGTGTGTGTGTATACACTTTGTTGGCGTTTTTTTTACGTTGGTCTTCTCCTCTGAGGATAAAACAACCAACTCCTTCCTTAATTTAAACATATATCTACACCTTCCTGGAGGAGCAACTGAACCATAAATCGCCAACAACTTCATGGCTACTGTATTATTTTTTTTTATCATTATTATTAATAATAAACCCAATGCGTTTATCTGCTTCGTTCACTTTTAAATGTCCCAGCTCTCTCTGTGCGCTGGCCCCCCGTCTCCGCAGCGCTCGCTCCTCCACGGAGACATGGGTGAAATGGATGGCCGCTGTCTTTGTGTATGTTCTTCTTGCGTGTAAATGAGCGAGTCAGCCGTCCGCAACATTCACTGCCACCGCCTCCTCCCTACACCGCCCTCCCTCTCCCTCCCCTCCTGGCCTGAGTCTCACTGAGAGGCTTGTGAGGTGGGGTTGTCGCTCTTGCTCTCCTGACTGGACGGGGCCTTGTTGTTCCAGGGGCTGTTGGCACCCAGTGCGGGAGAGTTGTTGAAGCTGTCCTCGTCGTCGATGCCGTTGGCCGCGTCGAACTGTGTGTTTTCCAGCCGAGTGATCAGACGCTCGTCTTCATCGCCAAACTCCCCTCCCATCAGAGTCGGCTCGCCCACCACCATCACGTCCTGGAGCAGAGTACAAGCCGTTAAAATACTGAAGGAGGCGATGAAAGTAAACATCGTTATGCACAAATTTTAGAGGAGCCTTATTCAAATTAGGCGTCCCATAACGGACCAAAAAGTGGTTGGATTTAATCATGCTGTTTGTGCTACTGTGTATAAGCCTAATCCATGTAAACCGACTGTTCTGATTGGCTGCGCTTTATGGAACTGTTAACGGTTCAACCACTTTTGTACACTTTGGAAATCTGCAGCCCGACAGTCAGGAACAGCACATCGTTTTATTGCTGCTGAGATTGTCCTGTGGCCTTCATGGAATTTAAGTGTCACAACCATAAGCTAATTACAACTGAGCTCTTCATTTGGAGCTCAGTTTTCAAAGATGACATGTGGACAGGGGTAAAACTAACACTTGTTAAAACAATGGAGTACAACAAACTAGGCAAAGAACAAACAAAACAAGGATAATGTTTTTGTCAGAGAAAGTAACCGCTAACAACGTGTGCTTGTTGGAAGTCTGCTTACAGGTACTTGGCTGGAGAGGGGGAAGCTGCCAGCAGGGCTTTTCTTCTTGCTGTTGTTGTTGTTAGTGGTGCCGCCTCCTGCACTCATGGTGCTGCCGCCTGAGATCTTACGCTTCCTCCTCTTGTTAGGTGCCTGCCGTGCTGGTTCCGCTGAGGAGAAGAAAAAAACAAAAAACAAAACAAACAAATAATTTTAATTAGCACTACAGTGTACAACAACATACTTCTAACAGCTACGTAACCGGGTCGATGTTTAGAGCTAATTGCCCATCACAAAAACAAAGGCAAAAGGCAAGAAAAAACTCAAAAACTTCAACATTAGCGTGTGAAGGTATTTACTGCCATGTTGGGATTCATGTAGATTTCCTACAGTGCTGTACTGCCTTGAAACTAATAAGACATTTTATTCTATTTCTATTGAAAACAATTGTGAGAACAGGAAGAAAGACAAAACCTAATCAGATAAAAAGCAAATGTTTGCGTACCTGGTGGTGCTACCATCCTCTGCCACTTCTGGAACAGGCAGGTCTTTAGACAGTCCCTGGGGCTCAGGCTGTATGTTTTATGCCTGGACATGAGCTCTTGCATTGGCTCCAATATCACACACAGCTAGAAGCAGAAGGCAGACAAAGTAAACAGGTCAGAATCTAGCACATTGTTTTTCTAGTGTAATGACAACATTAGAAAGGCTATGTTTCAACCAGAGTTTCCATGAATATGAAGACAACAACAGTGGTCTACATGTTTATAAAGAGCATGTAATCTGTAATTGCACGTATGATTATAAGAGTGATTTCTCAGATATTGTAGCAGAAGGTTTCAAACTGGATCCAAGGGGATTTCATAAAACATGTAGCTGACCATGAGCCAGTCAACACAACATCCTTAATATTTCAGAAACTGAACATGTACAGATTGAAATATTTGTACTCTTCCTCCTCATATTTCAGTCTGGTGCAGATGAGGCAGTGTCAGTTTTAAATTAGTCCAGTGTGTTATTAAAGTGAATAGCCATTAGCAACAAGTTTCCCACCGTAACAGAGAGAAAAAAACAAAGATTACTTCATGGTGAACAACTAAACTCAGCTAAAAAGTTTATAATATGCACAGGTATGAAGTTATTCATTCATTCATTATCTGTAAGCGCTTATCCAGTTCAGGGTCGCAGTGGGTCCAGAGCCTACCTGGAATCTTTGGGCGCAAGGCGGGAATACACCCTGGAGGGGGCGCCAGTCCTTCACAGGGCAACACAGACACTCACACATTCACTCACACACTCACACCTACGGACACTTTTGAGTCGCCAAACCACCTACCAACGTGTGTTTTTGGACTGCGGGAGGAAACCGGAGCACCCGGAGGAAACCCACGCAGACACAGAGAGAACACACCAACTCCTCACAGACAATCACCCAGAAGAAACCCACGCAGACACAGGGAGAACACACCACACTCCTCACAGACAGTCACCCGGAGGAAACCCACGCAGACACAGGGAGAACACACCACACTCCTCACAGACAGTCACCCGGAGGAAACCCACGTAGACACAGAGAGAACACACCACACTCCTCACAGACAATCACCCAGAGGAAACCCACATAGACACAGGGAAAACACACCAACTCCTCACAGACAGTCACCCGGAGGAAACCCACGCAGACACAAGGAGAACACACCACACTCCTCACAGACAGTCACCCGGAGGAAGCCCACGCAGACACAGGGAGAACACACCACACTCCTCACAGACAGGCACCCGGAGCGGGAATTGAACCCACAACCTCCAGGCGCCTGGAGCTGTGTGACTGCAACACTATCTGCTGCGCCACGGTGCTACCCAGGTATAAAGTTAATAATTGTTTATTCATCAATATGTGTGAAAACTACCAAATAATTATACAGAATTGTTATTTAGATGTCTATATAAGATCAAATTTAAGTTGGTTTCAGAGCACGGACTCAGTGAAGTATGAATTTACACTTTTATGAATTCAGCACTGTCAGTGAGACAGCTGGTCCATATGGATGCAGCATGCACACTCACTCTGAGGTAGTTTAAAGTGGAGTTGGAGAGGCCGCATCTCGTGATGTTCTTAGACAGCTGGTCCACCATCTGTGGGTCTTGGGCCTGGAACGGCAGACATGACAAATGACTCTTAAATATCAGTCTTCTCGTTCTCCTTTTCAGGGAGATGTCTACATCCACAGTTATTAAGGTTTTAGGGTTTGGCACATACGTGCATAGCCAGGATGCTGCGGGGGATGAGCTCTCTGTGCTGCCTTATGCTGAAGTGCCACGTCTTTATCCTCATCATGTCATCAAACATGAACTCCAGGTATAAACGACCCTCTACACAGACCTGCAGGGATAGAGACACGTTTATGTACAGACAATGGCATATCCAGTGAGATCCAGTTGCCAAATGAATATCAGTATCAGACCTTGATCCTGTGGGCTTACAGTACCAACTCACCTGTGTGAACATTGGCTTCCCATTTTGAGTGACCATCGTACACTGGTCACAGTCCAGAGATACAAAGTTATTGTGGAAAGACTCCTTAGGGTGCTTTAGCACATAGTAGAGCTCAGTAGCGCCCCCTTCAAATATACTCCGGAAGTAGCGTGGAATAAGTGTCCGGCCAATTGCTGAGGAGGAAAAATACAAATACCATCAATTAAATCCTAGTGAATCAAACAATAATTACAGTTAAAATACTACAAAGAAAAGACAAACACACGTCAGCTGCCAGATCAAATGTTTAACTAAAAAAAACTGGTGTGAATTTAGGAGCCTTACTGTATCGCTTGGGGCCATCTTCTAGACAGAAGGTGATTGTCAGCATGGCGTCGTCTTCAAAAAACTCTGTGGTGAAAGCATCCCACCACAGGTTATCACACTCCTGGAGGGAGAAACGAAGAAGGAAAGAGTGAGAAACAGTGAGAAGGATATAAAAAAACATCAATGCTGTGTTCCTCTGCCACATTCTAACAGTTGGAGTAGAGTAGCTTTCATGCTATCGCCTATAAATCTATGCCCTGTAAGCCTCAGATTTGTGGTTTATGTCAAAATCAAGGCTTGAGACATCAAGTGATAATCTAATAATGTTCAACAGGGCTAAGGAAGCTGCTTAATAGGAACCCAGAGAAAAAGCTCATAGTTTTATAAGTGCATTATTTAATAATTAGGACCGTCAAAGGACTGAAACAATGAATCATAGTTAACTACAACTGGCAATTGTTTTATAAACACATACAGAGAGAGGAAGCTGTAACAAATTACAGCAACTCTTTTACTGTGTATGTTCATGAGGGGAACCTGAGCTGAGCACTGCCAAAGGCACTTTGCAAACGTATCGCTTTAAAAATGTAATTTAAAACCTGTACAATTTTACTAAAACCATAACAAATGTTGCATGAACCATTTGATCCTGTGCTGCCCTCAAATTCAGCACACAATACGTTTGTACTAAGGGCCCACAGAGGGTTCAGGAGTGGAATTTGCCCTCAAGCAAGTAGTACTAGAGGATTCTTTATGTTTGTGCCTTGCTCACCTCTGTCCAGTTCTGTAGCCGTTTGTTGAGCTCAAATATCCTGTAGTCTGTCTGGTTCCCATACGGCGTGTGCCTCCTGTCAGGCATAGAGAAGGAACGGAAAACTGAGACCCTTTGATCCTGAACATAAGCCTTAATGCCTACACAAACACCAATGAATCTTGGTCCAGAAATTCTCAAAATAACTTCTCTACGGAGCTGGGAGAATAATGGTGTGCTACAGGGTTAAGGGGTAGTTGCTATTGAAAAAACATCATGAGAGTTGAAAGCATTTTCTTTTTAGAAAAATTCATCCTGAATACAGATCGTGACTTACCCTATGCCTGGCTCTAGGTATGTTGGGGGGTACATGGGCGTTGGGCTGCAAAGCAAGACAAACAAAGACATTAAATAACAAATTAATTAACGGTTTTAACCACAGCAAATTCCTTAACTATTCTCCATCACTGACTCTATATAAATAAAGTTATTTTCATATAATCATTATGCTTTACAACTCCAGGTTGGAGCTGTTGTTCAGTGATGTGTGGTGCTTGCAGCATCCTTAGCAGAGCTGATGGTTCAGGATTAAGCCTTATTCCCCCTGTGGGCACCATTTCAGACAGGAAGTGGATCGTTTCCTCCCCAGACATTTTTTCCACTCTTATCTCCACGGTGCAGTGAAGGCAGACACACATGGCACCCACAACACTGTTAGCACCCCCCCACTTCCCTTGTCCAATCAGAGCCGAAGCTGTTGACTGACAGCTAAGTTTACCACAGACATGACGACCACTATCTTTTTTTCTCAGCCAAACTACCGTTGTCTGACTTAGCAAAAGCCCCATTAAAGCTGAACCCAACGTACCGCTTTATACATTATTATTATTATCAAGTGGCATCACTTTAATTGCAGGGACCACTTCAAGCATTTTTTGAACTACATAAACTAATATATTAATTTAGGAAAGAAGGTTTTTGCTTAATAATTTATAGTTGTCAGAGTTAATAATAAACTGTTGTACAATTGTAATTACACGCATTACTCCGGCTGCTGTTGCTCTTTCCCCGCTGGAGCTCCCTGAGCCTGCACAGCAGAGTACAGGTGGCACTATGAGCCAATAAACAGGGGGGTATTTCTTACTTTGTCCTACACTGTGATATATAATATTACCACTACACTGCCCAACAGTAAGGAACGTTTTTCAGTATTTTTAGGAGCAGTACCCGCAATGTTCTTGATTGTTGAATGACTGTTGTACAGGGAAAACAGCAAAATGCACCAAGTGTGCACAAAAATTGGATATTCAACTTCAGCTAGCTCATAACTCTCTCTCCAGAAGGTAGAGGAACTTACCCCACGTCTCTGTCCAGCATGGTGCCGGGATGGAAGGGGGGAAAGGCGCTACCGTTGGGGGGCTCCTTTGGGGAGTACAGCTTGAATGACTTGGAGGAACAGCCTGAAAGACAACGTGGAACACCGATGAGCAATGTGGGAAAGGCTTGGGCCAAAAAACAGAAATCCTACAGGGCAACAGGGGTGTACTAACGCATCACGACATTGTTATACTGCAGTGAAAAATTACAACTATGTGTGCTGTGGAAATGTGACACTGCATTATAGAAAATCTAATATAATACTTTGCTAACAAGTGGCACTAATCCACATCTCACTCCAGCTCTCCTCCTTTTGAAAATAATCCTGGACAAACAGTAAAAATAAAAAGAGCTAAAATAAACAAAAAAAAGAAGCGGATGCATTAATCAATTGCTCAATTTTGTTCTTGTACTTCTTAAGATTTGTGACAGTACTTTTAAAACATGCCACAACTGTTTTAGTTGTGCATTTGGCCTGTTACAATTTGTTAGTGACCCTACAAATCACTATATACTGTATAATCAAAACACCTTACAGAATCATGAAGTTATATTTCGTTTACTTTACCCATACTGTAGCTCAGGGCTACCCAATTATCACAGACTAAATTATTATTGGCTGATAATGGGATTGGGATTATTCCTACAATGCACATATTGAAATACTGAAGAATGTTTGGTATATTCATGGCACACACTGTGTATATTCCTGCCTAGTTAGTGCAATTACTTGACCAAATGCATGCTTTCAACCTAGAAGTGATTAATGTGAAGCAGCAGACACAAAACAAATCAATAAGCATTGCAAGCCCACTAACAATTGTAGTACCACTTAAAGGAACAGTTAACGGAAATGTCAGATTAGCACATTTTTCCCCACTTAGCCCAAATGTAGCAAGTCAACCAAAACATCCTGGTTGTACTAAGCTAAAACACTTTATAATATTAGCCTATAAAAAAACACTAATGCAAAACTACAGAATAAAAAACACCAAAAGCAACAACTACATTCAAGGTAAAGGGAAAATTGTGCTCACTTAGGTTAATTCTTCAATAAAGCGAACGTATTTGATTATGGGATACTGCAATTCCCTCTGGTTTGTTTACGTTCAGAAGCTCCGCATCTTTTAAGGTGGAGTGGTATGTTTGTGGGGGAACACATGACTGTTGTTTGTATGTGGCTGAGGTTTAACCTGTCTGTTACTCACTCTTTCAACTACCACAGAGTTGTTCAGTTTTGTAGTAATTTTGGTCTGTTTAGTTTCATGCAGTTAGCCAACTCACGTATTTGGAGATAATCTGATACAGCAATTTATGTCAGGATTAACTACATATGGCGCAGGAGTAGAGCAACAGCCTCATTTCCATTCATGCTTTTCAACGTCTGTTGTCTTAAAATCTCCAGATGCCTTTTTACTCCCATGAGCAGGGAAAGAGAAAGCCTAGCATATCAGACTGAGACACTATGTTTTTTTGTTTTAAGGATTGTAAACACCGGTTTCAAGCATGCAGAGAGACCCAAAAGCTAGCAAACAATGAGGAAAAATCTTCGGAAATTTATTTTTAAAAACGTGTGTTTTTTATTACAATTATGAACGCTGCCATAAAACATTTTTTTAACAGTGCATTACAGCCCTCTCAAAGATGCTACAGACCTACTAAAGATTAGGCTACAAGCACATTTATGTCTGAATATAGAAAGTGTTTTGACAGTGAATCCACTAGAGCAAGGGTCATTTTGACAGCATCTGTGGACAAGAGAGTGGGTGCCAAATATATGGAGCAATATAGCTTGCCCTCATTTCAATCCACTACACAGGTCACGTCTGACTGCTTTCACACACACATGGCTATAAACAGAGGGCAGGAGGGGGTTGTGGGGTGCAGACACACCCCTCACCCTATCTATCCCGCCAATTAAAGGGATCTACTGCATGGCGCATTCAGCCACGACAGGGTCATGACCTCTGCCGTCACGGGAACGACTCTGACTAATAATGACTGGCCGACGCGTCTCACTAATAAATCCAGTGGACGTCAATGATGTCCAGCCTTCATAAAACTGCTCACATGGTTTTACGAGGTTTGTCTTTGTTTGTTCATGTTGTAAAATACAAATATTGGCTATATCACAGCATGCTTGCTAATTTCCAAGGCGACGCTTACACTGCTTTAGAAGACATACCTTTCTCCTTTTAGACAAGATGCCCAAATGACGTGCAACAACCATTCTTTCCAAATTCATCTTCAAGATGAATAGGGCCCCAGCATATTTAAGGGTTAAGCATTCTGATAACAAACAATGTTGACTGAAATTTCATGACCATCAATTTCTTTTCTGCTTTGGCTAATCCATTTCAGGGTCGCGGTGACAACAGAGCAAGCATAGTCCCAGAGATCTCTGTCCCCGACAACTTTCACCTGCTCCTCCTGAGGATCCCTAGGCGTTCCTGTGCGAGCCAGCAGTTATAATCCCTCCAGTGTGTCCTGGGTCCTCCCAGTTGTCCACTGGCTGAAATTTCATATTTGTTTATACTTTAATACTTTTTGTTGAATGAAAGAAATCCCTAATTGTAAGCAGCATTTTTGCAGAAAAGTATAAAACTGGGTTTTCATTATTGCCTAATATTGCCAGACAATTGATAGCACGTACCATCAAAAAAAAACAAGTTAAATAGTCACAATATAAGAAGATGCTTCAGATTTGCTGTTTGTATGTTTGACTGCACACAACAAGCATGAACGCACATTGCACATTAGTTAACTGTAATTTACAACCTAAAAAAAAACAAAACTGAGCAGCCATGATGCTTCTGATCAAAGCATACATTAACACCAACTGCTTTAATGCTAACAAGCTACATAGAACTATCAATAACCAACCAACTGTGATTTTAACTGAAACCTTCAGCTTAAACTTTTCATAAAAAAATAGCTAATTAGCATTTTCCCCCTTCAAAGATGTTCTACATTTGCCCAATGCAGTATGTCACAGGGAACAGGGGGTTAATGAATCAAAGACTGATCATTCCACAGTGCTCCATCAGAAATGTGTCCACCCCCAGTCATAGTGGATCTTTTGTCCATCTCCTGCATGCTCTCTATTAACCAGACCACTTCTTATGACAGCCTCCTTTACACACCTGCCAATGGGACACAGGTGTTCAGCTAACGCAGCAAACACCAGACAGGTCTGGAAGAATGGACACGTGAAGAAGCTGCAAAATCATTAAAGCCTTGTTTTGTTATAGTACTATTACATTATCAGCAGATATTAGATTTTGAAAATGACTGGTGTGGGACAGATTTTACATTCATTGTACAGTGTAAAAGCGTAAAAATATATATAATATATTGTGTTTTCAATGGTATCTGTTTAAAATATACATCGGAATTATCACACAAACTGCCACCTATTGCTTATATCTCACATGGGCTCCTTATATCTCACATGGGCACCTTATAAGGGCTGAAACACCAATTTATTCGAGAAATACTGTGCTCCCAAATATCACAGTCACTCACATACACACATACTAACTCACAAGGAAAACACTTCCTGCATCAGTTTACGGCCTTCATGAAAGATTTAGCTCAGGTTTTAAGGCATTAAAAATTAAGGGAGCCTGACACTGGCCACAGAAATGTCCTGTCCAGTGGTGCTTCGCTGCACAGTGCCTTCTCTTTAAGGCCCACGGGTCAGCATCGGAGAGCACTGCAATTATCCTGTCATTACAGCTACATTTGCTAGGAGTACATAACATTAAAATTCTGATTAATGTTTTTGTCAGGGAAATTAATTTAATCCATTTTGGGCATGTACATCTGTATGTTTTTTTTTTTACCCTGGCTAATCAGACTCTATATATTCAGATCTCATAGCCTTCCTAAACGAAACCTTCCTCTGAATCACAGCTTCTAATTAAGAAGTGTTGTTTTTTGTCAGGGTGGGTTAGAAATGACTACTGAATGGCCATTAAGAGCGATAAGTAAATAAATAAATAAGCAACAGTCCATTAGATCTTAAGAGCATACCATTAACAGAGATCGCTCAGCTGGTGGTTAATGACTGTCTGTTGAAATCAAATCAAGCAACAAACACTAACTTCCTGTGCAGTAAATTGCTTTCTTCAAAACACCCACCCCTTCTGATAAACACACACAGCCCACACATGCAAAGCACACCCCAGTAAAGGCTAAAATGTGGCAATAATCTAATTTCCCTCAAAATATACCACATTACAAGTTGTGCTGACAAGACAGAGAGGAAGCAAAATCCACTAAAGCAGCCGCAAAAGCTTCTGTAAAGGACATTTGTCTTCCCTAACGTGATCCATTACTCGGAAGGGGAGACATCCTTGAATATCCTATAATGTAAACGATACAGGAAACAACTTAATGCTTCATTAAATGTGGCAAAGGAGAGAGACTTTCCTTGGTTCCCTGCCTGCGAGGAGCTTGGTGTGTCCTCCCTATGTCTGTGTGGGTTTCCTTGAAAAACATGTAGGCAGGTCAAACAGCTATGACAAACATTCAGTAGGTGTGGGTGTTTTGAGTGACTGGATGACTGGGTGATGCCCTGTGAGGTACTGTAGCCCAGTCCAGGCTGTATTCCTGTTTAGCGCCCAATGATTCCAAGTGGGCCCCTGATTCACTGTAACCCTAATCAGGATGAAACGGTTACAGAAGTTAAATGAATGAAACCAGTGCTGAGCAGATGTGGACTTCATGCAGAAACTATTTTAAAGGCAGCTGATATGTCAACTTAAGCAAATGAGAACTAAGCAAAATCAAGTTTTTCTTTAACATTTTTGGGCTTTGAATTTCTCGTATGAGCATCATTTCACCCACCTCACATCTTTAGTGTATTTTAACTGGTTTTAAAACGACTGGTCACTTTATATCAACGAAGGAAAGAGAAATGTCAGATGATGTTCATTTCATAAATGAAAATCAGTTTCAAAACAGCTCTAAAAGACAGAATGTGGTCAAAATAACTTATTTTCCCGCATATGCCTTTGGATTTCACAACAAACAAGAAAAGTTTTACGTAAGGTGTGAAATATTTTACTGTGTCACAAGACAGTCTCAGCTTCATCTCAAACTGCTCGATGCTCCCTAAATAGTGCACACCGTAAGCCATAAAACTATCATTTCTATAGCTCAATAGTTCTATAACTGCCAACACACAAAGTCTTACTGCTTGAAGACTGCTTTAAATTGGAAATGTAAAGCTAAGTTTTGTTTGGAAGCTGTTATTTCACGACCGACACAGTGCACTACATAGGCTTCATGGAGCCATTTAGGACGCACCCCGAGCAGGCAGGCTAATAAACATTTAGCAAGATAATCCATATATGAGCGGACAGTACTGGATGGGGGGTAAAAACATTTAAGCGTTATTAAACTTGACTATACTTTGAATAAAGTCATTTTTGGACCCAAGAACTCTTCGTATAAAGTCTAACGTCTGCTAGCTATCCAGCTAACAGGTTAACGTTAGCAACGAGCGTGAGACTAACACAATAAACACATATAAATGACGAATTTCGGGACAGCAACCTATTCACACAGCCCATACAGTTCGATTATAAACGAGGGAAAAGTAGATCAAATGAAAAGGACAAAGTGAAAACAGCGTTTTACCTGCTAGAATTGTTTTCGGAAACGAGTGTTTACGGATCCAAGCGGAGCTCCGTAGCTGCGCCGGAGAGAGAGAGCGAGAGAGAGAGAGGGAGAGGGAGAGAGAGAGCGAGTTACAGCGGAGCAAAGCCAACCGTCCCGCAGCTCAGAGATCAGCCCAACCGCGAAAAACACATCGAAAGCCGCGGTTTCGGGACAAAACCCTAGTCAGCTAGTCTGAGTTTAACACGACGACTTGTCCCATTTCCAGAGAGCCTGCCAGCGCTCTTGCGAATGGACCCCGGTTTAAGCCCTTTGTTCCAGGGCAGGCATGAACAATAAGCTGTAGGCCCTCCTCCTCCTCCTCCTTCTCTTTCTCTCTTTTCCCTTTCTCCCCCACCAGCTTCTCACCTCCTCTTTTCTCCCAGAATGAAACCAGGGAGAGCACACATACACCACACAGCGTGTCCACCGCCCTTTCTAACCCTCCCCCCTGTTGTAAGGTAGTATATATATATAAATTAAAATATATCTGCAAATGACTTCTGATATATGAACAGCCCCATCTGAATGGGAATCCAACTTACTGTCCAAACCTCCTGTATATATAATTGGGTAATACAACAACAATGTAAATATGAGTGTACTGGTGTAAAATGCTTATTTCCAAAGGATATGTGATAGGTAGTGCTGATGTCAAGATCATCAGAGCCAATTCTGTATCAAAACAGGGACTGGGAAACAAGTCCGGGACAAGACTGATACAGGGACCTGTCAATTCAGAGTCAAGACCAAGACCTGGTTACATCGAGTCCAGGTGTCAGGGATTGGGACACAGACTTAAGATGGAGACACGTCAAGTTTTAGGACTGAGACAGGGATTGGGCCATAGTCCAATGAAAGACAGAGACAGGAAACTTCATGAGTTTAAGTCAAGACCTAGAAACGTTTAACAATTTTTTAGAATATAAAAATAAGTGGAAAAATAGAACTAATTACAAAGTCATTACAAATGTATTATCTACATACAATGTCACAAAAATATTACATTAATTATTACACATTTACTACATTAAAAAATAATATAATAGTTAACAATATTTCGTGGACCTGATATAAAATATGACTCAGCAAACGAGTGAAAATTCACATTAGTGAATAGTTAATGTTAGACAAAAAAAACATTTGCATAATGAATTAGAAGATCAATGTATAACTAAGTTCGGATATTATTTACACATGTTGAAAAAAATGTGGTTTTATTATGTTTGAATATACTGCTGCTATTGTCTCAAGAACAGTTTCCAAGTCCATTTTACCCAGAGATAGAAACAAGAACGAGTCAAAATGGTGACAGAGAATAAGATTAAACAAGAACATTCTTTTACGGTCTGGAGTCCAGTGTCGAGACTATGTACCGCAACAACTTACAAACCTGACATCTGAAGAGTTTAATGTCTGAAATCTATCACATGAAAGTTAATTACATGGAGTGTTATTTCTATAGCTTAGAGATAACGTTTTGGCCTTAAACTCATTTTAAAAATACATAAATAATTTCAGGTACATTCAGGACATTTTAAAAGCAAAACAGTTGCCAAATCATTCATTCATTCATTATCTGTAACCGCTTATCCAGTTCAGGGTCGCGGTGGGTCCAGAGCCTACCTGGAATCATTGGGCACAAGGCGGGAATACACCCTGGAGGGGGCGCCCGTCCTTCACAGGGCAACACACACACAGTCACTCACACACACCTACGGACACTGAGTCGCCAATCCACCTACCAACGTGTGTTTTTGGACTGTGGGAGGAAACCGGAGCACCCGGAGGAAACCCACGCGGACACGGAGAACACACCACACTCCTCACAGACAGTCACCCGGAGAAAACCCACGCAGACACAGGGAGAACACACCACACTCCTCACAGACAGTCACCCGGAGAAAACCCACGCAGACACAGGGAGAACACACCACACTCCTCACAGACAGTCACCCGGAGGAAACCCACGCAGACACAGGGAGAACACACCACACTCCTCACAGACAGTCACCCGGAGCGAGAATCAAACACACAACCTCCAGGCCCCTGGAGCTGTGTGACTGCTACACTACCTGCTGCGCCACCTTTCCGCCCCTTGCCAAATAATATATATTTTTTAAATATTTAATATTACTTTACACTTCTTCACAATTATCACAATTACATATAAAGCTACAGATTCACCATTCTACATCAAACCACTTTGAATGTCTTTGTTTACATCTCAATAGTTGAAACCTGATTGTATAAAAAGGTACAATACAACCATTGAATGAAAAGTTTCAAATGTTTCCATCAGGCTCTGGCCTCAGACTGCTAAAGATCATCCCCATCCGTATCATATCTTCTGTTTGTACAAAGGCTCTGACTGGATTAAATCATTAAAAATTCAGATATGGGAGACGTTGGTAAATGTAAATTTGATTAATAAACGTGTCAATTTAAAACTCAATATTGCACATTTTTTATTAAGAATTTTTCATGTTGCTGTTTAGGACCCGATAACCGTAACCCTATGCATATCCCTAAGAGATTATGGTCATCAACATGTCTAAACAAATCAATAATTCAATTACAAACCCAAACAGCCCCACTGCATTAGCCTACTTCATAGCTTTATGTTCACTGGCTGATACAAAACAAAGTGGATGGGAGTTTTAAATGATCAATTCCTGACTCTAGTCAATAGCAAGCCACTTAATGTCAACAATCAAAATCAATAAATGTGGTTTCATGGTGTGTGGACCCTGGGCCAGTGTCACATAAACAGAAAAAACTGAATTTACTGGAAACTAAACTTCTAACCAGTGGATGACTCAGCAGTTAATTTCCTTACAATAGTAATGTCTCTATGTTTATGTTCTATAAATTTGAGAGAACACTCGGAGAGAACACACTGTCATAAGACTGTTCCTGTCAATGCCTGAAGAGCAATCACTCTCTTTCTTCATTATTCTCCCTATGGACAAATTCCATATTGCATAACTATATAGATACTGTCAGAGGCAGGTTTACAGACGGAAAGGTATAGTAATGTGAGACATCATTGACTTGTAATGATTCCACTCGATTTGACATGGCCTCTTCAAGCTGTGTGGACACAAAGAACCATCCCCCAGGGCCTTTAAGGTCTCCAGACAGCTGATTGCACTGTTTACTATGACAGCTTAAATAAAGCAATTAGAGCATCTTAATTCTTCGATTGGTTCTTTGCAAGGAGTTAAATGTCCGAACCTTATACAACTGGGATGTGTTTTATTACACCTTTAAACGTCATTTAGACACAACACAGTTTTCCTCTTCATCCGAAATGTAGTCAGTCAACCTGGACTTGTTTCTGTTTGAAGTGTGTTTCTTTAGTAGTTGCGTTGGAGCTACAAGGCTGACATAGTTAACAAGTAATAGATGCTTATGCCCAGAGGCAAGAAACAATAAATTACAATTTGTTTCAGTACTACATTTTGTGTGTGTGTGTGACATGAATGTTTGAATAATAGGTCTTTTACTTGTGCTTATTTGTAATCAGTTATTTCACTTCCCTATTTAATATTTAATACAATTACAGAACAACAACAACAAAAAAAACAATGTATTTTCTTGTGTAAACAATTAAAAAGAAAAATACTGGAAAGCTGAATTTTAAAAGCCTGCCAAAGCTCATTAGAGCAAATTTCCCAAAATTGTACCTTTCAGGCACCTCATTCATTCATTCATTATCTGTAACCGCTTATCCAGTTCAGGGTCGCAGTGGGTCCAGATCCTACCTGGAATTATAGGGTGCAAGACGGGAATACACCCTGGAGGGGGCGCCAGTCCTTCACAGGGCAACACAGACTCACACACATTTATTCACACACTCACACCTATGGACACTTTTGAGTCGCCAATCCACCTACCAACGTGTGTTTTTGGACTGTGGGAGGAAACCGGAGCACCCGGAGGAAACCCACACATACACAGGGAGAACACACCACACTCCTCACAGACAGTCACCCAGAGGAAACCCACGCAGACACAACACACCAAATTCCTCACAGACAGTCACCTGGAGGAAACCAATGCAAACACAGGGAGAACACACCACACTCCTCACAGACAGTCACCCGGAGGAAACCCACGCAGACACAGGGAGAACACACCACACTCCTCACAGACAGTCACCCGGAGGAAACCCACGCAGACACAGAGAGAACACACCACACTCCTCACAGACAGTCACCCGGAGGAAACCCACGCAGACACAGGGAGAACACACCACACTCCTCACAGACAGTCACCCGGAGGAAACCCACGCAGACACAGAGAGAACACACCACACTCCTCACAGACAGTCACCCGGAGGAAACCCACGCAGACACAGAGAGAACACACCACACTCCTCACAGACAGTCACCCGGAGGAAACCCACGCAGACACAGGGAGAACACACCACACTCCTCACAGACAGTCACCCGGAGGAAACCCACGCAGACACAGAGAGAACACACCACACTCCTCACAGACAGTCACCCGGAGGAAACCCACGCAGACACAGGGAGAACACACCACACTCCTCACAGACAGTCACCCGGAGGAAACCCACGCAGACACAGGGAGAACACACCACACTCCTCACAGACAGTCACCTGGAGGAAACCCACGCAGACACAGGAAGAACACACCACACTCCTCACAGACAGTCACCCGGAGGAAACCCACGCAGACACAGGGAGAACACACCACACTCCTCACAGACAATCACCCGGAGCGGGAATCAAACCCTCCAGGCCCCTGGAGCTGTGTGACTGCAACACTACCTGCTCCGCCACCGTGCCGCCCCCAGGCATCTCGTGTTTGGGAAATGTGTTCAAATAGAACATACTGAGGCTCTGACACTTAAGATTCCTTAACATCCTAAAAATATGAAGAAAATATCTGAGATAATTTGTAGATGTCCCTTTTAAAAAATGGCTTTTTCAGTAACATATATAATTATTTGGTCATATTTTTAGTAACGGCATAATGGTAGTAAGGTCTGAACTGAAGAATCTAATTTCTTCTCAAAATGTAGATACTAGCCTATCACGCATGCATGTGTATCAATTCTTTTCTGCATGTATTGGGCTAGAATCCACTGTGTTGTGTTTAAGCCTCCATGAGCCCCATGGCACTATAGAAGCTTTAGTGGTGTCTTTACCAGAAGGGCTGTGATCAGCCAGTAAAATGCTTCTCAGGGGTTAATCCCCTCATGGGGGTGTCAAACTCTGACCACTGCTTTGGCTTTCAGCTGTCACAGTGTGACACAGGCACAGGCCTCGCTTACAAAGCCTAGGCACTCTAAAGCCCTTTTTTTTGGGATGCTTAGGGATGCTTGGAATCAGGTTTAGCTGGAAAATTCTTATATCTATCAGAATGAAAAATGCTTCTATGCCTCCAATATTAATAATAAAAACATGCTTTTAAATATACACACAATTTAAGAAGAATTAACACCTTTGGCTATTTATAAAGTAGTACAAACCCACACATAAAATCCTCTGATAATTTCTAAAATCCTCCTGAAATACAAACTACAACCGAATCCTGGTAAAATGTGTAAAACTCAGAATGCATCATAATCATATTCGAGGTCAGAGATTTGCACCCCTATGGTCAGCAGTGCGAGTGAGAAGGCAGCTAATCTAAAGTCAGCAATTTGCAGTATGACCCCGGCTGGGCGGACCAAGCAATGGCAATTCCAGCACAGCATGCGAACCAAAGTGTGCATATGGGACGGCTTCGGAACTTCATTAAAACGTTTGAAAGAAGGAGACGCAGCAGAAGTGTGCACAGCAGGCCTGCCACTGAGCCTTGTTCAGACTCTAAAGCCAGGAGTCATCGAGGAGACAGGATAGAAAAGCCACATGAGGAGAGCGGAAAGGCTCTTTTCTTACTGCCTGTTTCCAGTTGGTCAGTCACGATGAAAAGTCCCACTGTTCCCTACTGACGTACACAACAAGTCCATACACTAAAAGTGACGAGGTGGTGTTACTTTCACTGTTTCTCTATTTCTCCCGCTGTGTCTTTCTATTGTTTACATCACCCTTCTTTTTAAAAGCCAGAAACAGTAGCGTCAGCCATTGCAAACTTTGTGCATTACATTAATGTTTTGAAATTTGAAGCCTGTTTCCTGTTGGACAGTCTTAATAACCAATCACATTGTTCCATAATAAAGACACTATAAGTGGGTTCACTAACGGTGATGTGGTGGCAGTATACGCCAAACATGATTTTTATTCTCAGAGCTTTCCATTTACAGGAAAACCGGTCATTTCTATTGTTCACCAAACTATCATATCAACCCTGAAAGGAAAACAGAAGCCTCTTTTCTTACCGGCTGTTTCCATTTGATCGGACATGATGCAAAGTTCCACTACTCCCTGCTGCTGCCAGTTCTAACTCTTAATACTGTGAATGATGGGGTGACTATCACAAGCTTGTGACTTTCCCTTTATATTTATCTGTTTCTTTTCCTCTCTCTCACTCACTCACTCACTCACTCACACATGCTCTCTCTCTCTCTTTTACGGGTAGATATCTGTACTGCCCAGCCTGTGGTGTTAAGGGCTGTAGTGAAGTAATGGAGGGGGTTGAAGACTCTCTTACCCACCTTCTGTTCACTAGACTACAGGAAGTCTTGAGGCACGCATCTGCCACAGGCCGATAACAGTCCGTATTCCCCATTACTGCCCCCCACTCTGCTAACGATCCAGCTCTTACTGTCAGTCTGGAGCTAAACAAACCTACGCTACGGCCCCAAAGGAGGCAACAAGCAGAGATTTTTTTAAAGTTGCAAAAACATAATGTATAGCCGAGTCTTTTTCACAACAGCAAACTCAACACACCCACGCTTACTGCTATCTAGTCTGACCAAATATATTTTATTAAACCAATTATATTCCACTGGTTTGTAGTAAAAAAAAAAAACAGATTTTTTAAAAATGATGTAATTATATAAGTGTATTGTTAATTACATAATTAGTCGCAGTGAATTTAAATGTAGTTTTAAAAACATTATCTATATTTTCTATTTTCTGAATCCCACTAATTTTACCAAAATTTCAAAGTCATTAAGAGATTAAGAGAGACATTCATTCATTCATTCATTGTCTGTAAGCGCTTATCCAGTTCAGGGTCACGGTGGGTCCAGAGCCTACCTGGAATTATTGGACGCAAGGCGGGAATACACCCTGGAGGGGTCGGCAGTCCTTCACAGGGCAACACACACACACACACACACACTCACACATTCATTCACACACTCACACCTATGGACATTGTGAGTCGCCAATCCACCTACCAACGTGTGTTTTTGGACCGTGGGAGGAAACCGGAGCACCCGGAGGAAACCCACGCAGACACAGGGAGAACACACCAACTCCTCACAGACAGTCACCGGGAGGAAACCCACGCGGACACAGGAATAACACACCACACTACTCACAGACAGTCACCCGGAGGAAACCCACGCAGACACAGGGAGAACACACCACACTCCTCACAGACAGTCACCCGGAGGAAACCCACACAGACACAGGGAGAACACACCACACTCCTCACAGACAGTCACCCGGAGGAAACCCACGCAGACACAGGAATAACACACCACACTCCTCACAGACAGTCACCGGGACTCGAACCCACAACCTCCAGGCCCCTTTTAGCTGTGTGACTGCGACACTACCTGATGAACCACCGTGCCGCCCCATTTTGAATAACAGTTCATATTATATATAACACAGTATATAATATCTTATTTATTTATTTATATTATCATAAAGGTAAATGCACTGAATGTAATAGTCCATTAGGTAGAAATCCGATGTGAGTTCCTTCAAAAGCCAAAGCTTATGGAAATACTGTGGACTGCAGCTGAAGGAAATACCCGTCATGATACATTACTGCTCATCACCACAAAGAGTGGGGCGTGTTATCTGAGTGATTGACAGGTCTCCCACTGGGGCTGCTGTATTTCTGTAGCGTTAAGCCTCAGATCAATGCTGTTTTGAAGTGCTGATCACAGTGTTTGGCTCTAGATCTGCCAGGCTGGCGAGGCTACAGACAGACAGAGCGGGTCTCAGATGACATCCTCAATGATCACACCAGCCATTGTGATGTGAGATTAGGAATAGATGGTTTTAAATGTACAAGAGCAGTGCTTCCCAGCTGTGATGCCTTGAACTGCTCTGTCCAGCTTCACGTCCTTCCCTGAAGTCGTATTTTCCTAATGATATAGATAATAAATATATGTCATTCTAGGACTAAATGAGCTGAGTCCAAAACAAGATCAAACGTGATGCCATGCGACCAGAAGGCTAAGTGGTTTAGATGCTGTCAAACAGGCGCCATCTTGTGGTCAGCCTGTCATATTCGGGTATATAAAATGTAAGACAAGCACATATGTCTGCAATTAATAAATACAGAAAATTACAGATTTTTAATATCTGTTTCATAAGAAAAGAAGACTCTTCAGCTTAATATCAGAATATAATATTTTATATAAGTCAATTATATCAAGCATAAATCATTTTGAAACAGCACTTCAGTTTGTGTGCTGCACTGAAATGGACTGAAACCGTAGCATTGCATTTGTGCTTCATAACATCAACAGCATGGAATAATGATGGGCAACAACTGGCAAAAAAGCATCAACAACAACTATATAGACCAATAAAAGGTCTATTAACACCAAGAAAACCAAAACATGGGTTAAATGAGGTTTGCATTTTACGAAAAACTATTATAAAATAGTAAAAAGAAGAAGGACTGAAACATGAAGGAGTTTTGGAGCCGGTCAGTGAAGTATGCCATGGTCGGTTAGAGGTTTTGACACTAGTATGTGTAGTATACCACTCTACACTCATTGCAGAGCCACACACTCTCTCTACTACTACAATGTCAGTGTCAGTGAATGCTTCATGACCCAAATAATAAGAGGTCAACAGAGCTCCTGTGACCAGAAACTGACCAATTATGAATGAGGCAGAGTACAGCTGACAAACTGCAGCAACAGACGGGTTACAGTCTGTAATGTGTGATTGTTTCCACACATCTCCTGGTTGCATGCTCAGGTCTCGATGCACAGCTGTTAGGAGACGAGTGTTTCTCACTTCAAAAACTTTCCCCATCTTTTAGAGTGTGGATATTAATATTAGCTTTTCATCTACATCTTCATGGCTGTTTTGATCAAAGCAGTAAATAAAAAGAGGTTTCTGACTTGCAATAATGTAATACGCAGTCCCTGAACATGGAAAAAAATATAGCCAACTGCACATTACATTATGCGTCGTGCTGTAAACAAATACCAGTGGCTTTTCTTCATCCAGTCCTCGTGTGAAATCTCAGCCTTTCTGTAATATCTTAACACGCTTACAGTGACATGGCTCTGTGGCTGTGATTTAAAGTGTGTTCACACATCTCTCTCTCTCTCTCTCTCTCTCTTTCTTTCTTTCTGCACTCGTGCTGCCTGGGGGCTGATGGGTAAGTGACATTGCCCTGATGCTGCTGTGTTCTTGGCACAGGAAGCCATTTTGTTCCAGATCCGTGGCTGCTGGGAGACAGGTCTGATGTGTGGAGACAGCCTGGCCAATGACAGATCAGTCTGCCAGCCAAACATGCACGCACGCACACACACACACAGACACACACACACACACAGGCTAAGTGAGCTTCTTTCTCGCTCCCTAACCCTCCCTCCCTCCCTCTCCCTCACTCTCTCACTCATTCCCTGTCTATATCTCTTTCTCTCCATCTCTCTCTCCCTTCCGGTCTCTCTTTTTCTCCCTCCCTCTCCATTTCTCTCCCCTCTCACTCTCTGACACAAGCACCCTCATGCTGTCCTCCTTGTTCTTTTTTGCTCGTCCCTCTTTTTTCCAGCCTGTGTCTTGTGTAACTGCACTGGGTTGCCATTTTAGTGCCGCTGTGCTTTAAGTGATTTTCCTCTAATCAAGCGTGCACCATGTGACTCGCCGCATGAGAAAGCGCACCGACCTCTGCTCGCACGGCCACATGAGGGGTGGGGGAGAGAGGGGGAGAAAGAGAGAGAGAGAGAACAGAAAAGGAGGGGTCAGAGAGGAAGCAGAAGAAAGAGTAAGGTGGGAAGGAGCTTGTGACCTGAGGACACTGAAGGTGACAGCAAATGGCTATATATTAACAGCTCTGTTAAAGACCCTGTCCACACGTTTTCAGAATTATCTTCTTGCAATTCTCTGAAAGTTCTGGGATAATTTTGCTATGAATTGGCACGGATAGAACGATAAAGTCTTTCCCTGTCGCAAGATATTTCAATTCCTCTGCTGGAGTTTAGCTGGGGGGGAATAAATTTGCAATTTGTGTGTCATCAGGGGTCCGCCAAAGAATTAATACGTTAGCAAAGTCAGCTCAACACTGCTACTGATGCTGGGGTGTTTACATCGCCATGGCGTTGCAGAGGAGTGCACTACACAGGTCATGAAACTATGGCACAGACACTCAGATAGTCCCCCAAACACTAGAAACCCCTTCAGACTGAAAATAAAGGGCTGTTATATGTCACACAATGCACAATGAGTGGGTGTAGATATTTTTAATTTATGAACTTTATAACGTGCTACATAGAGAGAACAGAGCCATTTGAGATTCAGCCATGGTCGGAAGTGTCTGAAGGCTGGCAGTCCACAACATGCACTTTTACAGACATATGCTAAATAAGATTTAGCGCAAGGGGCTCAGGGGTAACGCAGTTGGAAGAGATTTTTTGAAGAAATTCCAAACTGTGTCTAAGAAAGTCTGGTCATTACATAATTGTTAAAGCTGACCACAAAGGTAGGTTTTAAAACATAAACTAAATGGCGGTTATTGGTTTATAAAACAAATACCAGCCCTGAGTCTGTAAAAAAAAAAAAAAGCAGCAGTGGATGATAATGGTTTATACGATGTTTGTTGATAACACCGTAAGGGGGCAGCGGTGAGTAATGTTTGTTTATTTGAGCTGTTTCTGTTGTTTTACTGAGGTTCTACGCAGCCAATCTGTAAGAGGATTCATTTTCTGTGTAAATATTGAGATATATATTTATTGTGTGATATTAGATATGTGTCATAACACTCACACACACACACACACACACTCACGCAAATGCAAAACACAAGACCACACAAGTAGGGGGCAGAATCTACTGCTCAACATCACAGAGGAATGTAAACACTCCAGATTTACACAGAGCATGCTACTCGCTCTCTCTCTCTGCCGCTGAATTCTATCTCTCCTTCTCTCTGCTCTAATGCTCTCTCTTTCTCCCTCACACTCTTTGCTAAGCCGACACATTTCTCTCTGACCACAGACCATGAACAAAGCCCATTCTCAGACCAAAATACGACAAACACGACCAATAGATGCTCAAATGCTCCTTTACAACCACCAATCACGCAACAGAGCTGCAGACACAGGCCATTAACCAGCCGCACTCGCCGTATTTTCCGCACTCTGCACACCCACACACGAAGCGCACTCCAAAAACACAAGGATGCAAAATAGTCCAAAAAACAGGCCACGAGTCACTCACCCCTCCAAATCGCATTAATAAGTCTCGTTCATCATTTACGCTTATTAAAATGCAAATTCGCTGCCACTTCCAGGCTTAGTATGAGCGAAAAAACCAAAGCTCTTTTTTTTTTTGACTGACAGTCTATGAGACATCTTGTTCTAAATGATGCAAACATCCGCCGGGTTCGCCGCACACAGGCACTGAACAAATGAATCATATGAACCTATTTAATGGTTCATAAAACTTTATTGATATGATATTGCAACAGAGTGAGTGAACAGATGCTCTTGAGAATAAGCAGGCGTGCTCAGAGAGACCTCGGCTTTATGAGGAGTGGGGAGAAAAAGGGACAAGAAGGCCATCTTGTAAACCTTCTGGGACACGGCCATAAAACAAAGGGGGAAAAAAAGAACAACACAGAAAGGGTTTGAGGGATTTACTCTTTGTTAATGTTCTTCAAGCTCTCGGCTCAAGTAAAGAGGAATGCGCGCGATGAGAAAACTCTCGGCTGTGGACATGACTGAGAGCTGCCTTGGAGGATGAAATGTTATCGGATCTTGAGTCAGGGCACAAATGTCACGGGTCTGCTTGATTGACCGCTGCTTTGGGAGCCGGAGATGGCATCGCCTCGGTGAACTCTACGATAACAGAAATAAAACACGACGCCTGTGTGGTGGCACGACTGGGATCGAGACGCTGTTCGTCCTCTCAGATAGCGACACGCGGTCCTAAAGACAGAGTTCAGGAAAAGAGAAGCCCTGACTGTTAATATCAGAGTTCAGTCATTTCCAAATGACTCTATGATATGCACTTCACACAATATGAAATGTTGTTTACATTTTAAAACGAGTCTCAGAGGAGGCGCAACTGTCTAAGCCTTGGCTCTTTAATCTGGAAACCGAGTTCAATTCCCACAAACAAGAGAGTTGTCCTCAGCCTCTCTAGGAAGATAGGATGAAGTTCCCTCTCTGGCCAACACAAGCATCCGATAGGACACTAAAAGAACTGGTTGGTTAGCGTTCTTCTCAAAGTGTGTTTATCTGGCCAGTGATGCTGTGTGTGCATTTATGAAAAAAAAGCAGTGACTGGCCAAATGTCTCAGGGAAGCGTACGCAAGCCTTCGCACTTCGCAAACAAGAGGAACAGGCTTCAATTAATTATTGCAAAGCCTTGACCATTTTAAATAAAGTTCAATACATCAGAAGACGGCAGTGTGTGCAGTTTACCCTTCACTCAAATTAAAAACTTTTACATACGTGGCAAGCCACTGGCCCCCTGTTTTTCATTGACCTTACACCATTAGACACTCAGGGCTGCAACCCCAGTGAGGAGAGCCCTGTGGCCTCAGCCCTGCCTCAGTCTTGGCTCTGAGCTCTGCCTCCCAGGTCGAAGCTCTGGTTTCTTCTTCCCCAGCTTGTTACCACACCACCACAAAAGGGGGGGTGCACAGCCAGCTCCCTCCATCCAGCCTCCAGCGGCATACGACTGCTTTAAACAGTGAGTTTAAGAATAATCGTTTTCATTCTGAAACTAACTTCAGACAGCAGACACGTCAGGGCTGACCGGACACACACGGGGAAAGGGGGGAAACTGGTTAAATTAGATTTTCACAATATCTGTGTCTGCTTCTCCATGCTCAGTGTTCTATAAAACCTGCTCACGTTATCTTTTTTCTGCTTTTCTTTATGACATCCTTTCTCTCCCTCTACCTCATCCCTTTGCTCCTCTCTCTCGGTGATTTGGTGGGCTGTCGCCGGGGCGACTGTCACTCTGCGCAATGACTCTGAGCGTCAGAGCGGAGATATCAGCTGCACAAGACTGTGAAATTACATCAACCCAGCAGGAGGAGAGAGAGAGAGAGAGAGAGAGAGAGAGAGAGAGCACCAGAGAGGGTAGTGGGGGCATATCTGCAGAGTCGCCCCCTACTGGAGCCACGGTGTGTGTGTGTTTGTGTCAATATCCTTGTATATCCAGACCACCTGCGTCTTTACCTCCCACAGTCTGCGTACGCTTTCCCTGAGTGAGGAGTGGGCACACCCTCTAAACACATTTTATCAATAATTTTGCACTAAGCGGTCAGTGTGTTTTCTCACTGCTGTGCTCAGGCTGTGCTATGAGCCCAGGTTCAGACTCAACCAGGCGAAGTGGATACATTCATCTGCTGGGCCAAAACGCAGAGTTATAAAACCCTGAAACTATGAACAAACTTCCCGAAAAGGATCATGATTAAACACAGAGAGAGGCTGTGTGTTTTTTTTCCCAAATGGAAAAGCTACGTAACAGCATTCTGAAGAAGGAACAACCACAGAGAACAATCAAGACTCAAAAGAACATGACGAAGAAACACAGTGGTGTACCAAAACTTCTTAAGCACATGAAAACAACGAGAAACCAAGGCTCAAATGTTTAATTCTCTTGCAATTCTGTAAAACGTCCACTGTCCACTGTCCAGAGGCACTCCTAAAATACGCACCGATCGTATTAACATCATTCAAGCAGCTGATTATCCTTCTAAATGCAAACTGAAATCCCAGGGTCTGTGTGAACCGTACCCGGAGTGCTGCTGTGAGTCTGAAACAGACACTTGTTGATGTGAGCTCACAGAAATACCATGGAAACATTGGTGATGACAGAATATAGGCACCAAAAACACAGCTGAGATCGGCCGAACGTAGAGATCACATACATACACAGTTACACCGTCCAATAACAAACATACGTATCCTAGATACCATGACACTAAGGGTTGCCAGGTGACATATTATGACTACTATGACCCTCGGCCTCCTGTCAATGCGACGTCTGATACAAAGCCTTCCACACTGTATGACAGTATATTTATAATGACTTTTGGCCTGTTACCAATGCACTTAGGAAATGTCTCTTAAAAAATCCTCTACCTAGGGGTTTTTCACATCTGCTTTCCAACATAAAACTGGCAACCCTGATGAAAACAGCATAAAAAAAATCTTCATTTCCCCCTGCTCAGCCTGTTCAGAATTAAGGCCATGAAACGATCAACAACAACAGGAGCCACAACAAGGCAACCCGAGCCATGACTGTCCCCAATGCAAACCAGCTGTGCATGCTGGAGGAAATGAAAACCACGGCCAAACTCTTCCATGTCTCCTCTTTTCCACTCTTCCCTCAAAACCCAGAACAGCAGTCGCTGTGAAGCACAAGCATGGAAGAAGTACTGAAAGCATGTACCCACAGCTCCAGAGAGTACAACAGGGGGCAGCCATGTTTTCCCCAAACATGTTTGTACCTTCTGTGCCTTCCCATATGTCATTGCAACAAAAAAAAAAGGCCACCTCCTCTCTCTCTCTCCTCTCGCCACAGCCACACACTTGACAACAAGCTCCTTCTCTCTCTCCCTCCCTCACTCACTCACTCACTCTCTCTCCTTCTTACACACACTTTCTCTCCGGCGGTAGTCACGGCGACAGCTCGAGGGGGGCGCTTGCTTACCCGGACACGCGCAGCCTCCCACGGACATCTTCTCACATGCCTGTCCCTGCCGCCGCCGCTCCGAGAGAAAGGTGGAGCGATTCCCTCGCTTCTCTTCTCTTCTTCCTTCTCCCTCGGTCCTCTTATTGCTGCTCCTGCTTCTGCTGCTGCCCGCCTGCTGCTCACATGGGCGTCTGTTTTCCAAAAGGTCCACACACGCACGTATGCACAGCGAGGGGAGAGAGAGAGAGAGAGAGAGAGAGAGAGAGAGAGAGAGAGAGTGAGAACCAGGGAGAGTGAGAGTGTGTGTGTGTGTGTGTGAGAGAGAGAGAGAGAGAGAGAGAGAGGGAGGGCGAGAGTGTGTGAGAACGTGAGAGGGACGGAGGGAGGGAAAGGTTAAAAAAAGAATGAGAGCACAAAGGAATGAGAGCAGAGAGAGAGAGAGAGAGAGAGAGAGAGAGAGAGAGAGAGAGAGAGAGAGAGAGAGGGAGAGTTGCAGCCCTGCTGCTGCCTCGACTGTACACTCTCACTTATTAGTGTGCTGATAGCAGTGCAGGTGGGAGGAGAGAGAAAGAGAGAGCGAGAGAGTGACTGATTATATGTGTGTGTGAGAGAGAGAGATATAGAGAGAAACAGAAAGAAAGAGTGAAGGGAGGGGAGAAAAGGAGGGCGAGAGAAAGAGAGAAAGAGAGGCTGTCAAAGTGACCTGAGCAGCAGATTTCAAAGAATAACAACCATGTGATGCGTGTCTCTCATTTTCTTTCTCTCGCTCTATCTCTCCTCTCTTTTCCCCCTTAAAGATGTACAAGGCTTGTTTCCCTGCCCTGTGTTTCCAGATGAGCTGTGTCAGTGGGATTCTGGTGGCAGCAGAGTGGGATGGTGGGGTTTGATGGGGGGGGGTCTGTCTGAGTGGCTTGTTACCGCCGACAAGCGTCCACTGCAAACAGGCGAGGGAGGGGAGGGAGCGTGCGGTCATCTGACATCTTTCTGCTCATTTTCTCCCTCTCTCTTACTCCTGGTTCCATGCCTGCCCTCGCTTCATTTGCTCGTCCCCACACCTCTCTTTTGTCCCATCTCTTGCCGTCTCTCTCTTTCGCATTTTGTCATCCATCCAGTCTTACACAACAGCTCTGCAGGCTGGGGGAGGGCAAGGACATTATAGACCAAAGAGAAAGAGAGAGAGAGAGAGAGAGAGAGAGAGAGAGAGAGAGAGAGAGAGAGAGAGAGAGACTAATGGGAGGAAGCCACCGAGAGCAGAGCTCCCACTGCACATAGGAGCGAGTAACAGAGGTCACCGCTGACCTGTCTAGTCTCTACGCATGTGCGGATGCGCAAGGGTCATGACCCTCGCCTCTGACTCATTTCATTTAAAGCCCTATTTGCGCTGGATAAGGTTTACCTGGGGACGTTAAATTATTCACGTGGTTACTGACAAGATCTGTGATTGTTATCCATAGTGAAGGACTTAATTCAATGTGAAGAGAAAGGAATTACATTGTGTACGGATACAACTTGATTTATCACTAAAGAAAAGGGCTGCAAACGAGCCTAATGTCACCATTCCCAATGACAAGTGTCAGGAAAATAAAAAGGAGAACTCTTCATGTCATGTGGAGTGTATGTGTGCTTCACAATACCTTTGTACTGCTTTCAGTGGTGATTGTGATCCAGAACCTAACACCCAGCATCAGTGTCTGATTCACAGTAATGCTCTGATAATAACGTTCAAGGAGACCTGCAGAAAGGTGGGAACAAACTCAATATTTATTCATTCATTCATTATCTGTAAGTGCTTATCCAGTTCAGGGTCGTGGTGGGTCTACCCGGGAGGGGGCGCCAGTCCTTCGCAGGGTGGCACACACTCACACCTACGGACACTACGGGCCAATCCACCTACCAACATGTGTTCTTGGACTGAAAGGACTGGAGGAAACCCACGCGGACACAGGGAGAACACACCACACTCCTCACAGACAGTCACCCGGAGGAAACCCACGCAGACACAGGGAGAACACACCACACTCCTCACAGACAGTCACCCGGAGGAAACCCACGCAGACACAGGGAGAACACACCACACTCCTCGCAGACAGTCACCAGGAGGAAACCTACGCAGACACAGAGAGAACACACCACACTCCTCGCAGACAGTCACCCGGAGGAAACCCACGCAGACACAGGGAGAACACACCACACTCCTCACAGACAGTCACCCGGAGCAGGATTCGAACCCACAACCTCCAGGTCCCTGAAGCTGTGTGACTGCGACCTGCTGCGCCACCGTGCCGCCCCACTTTTATATTCAAATATAATATGAATTCTTTGTTTTGACTGAAACTGTATAAGGAATTGTTCATGATTAATTCTTAACCTCAATGAAACAAAATGAGTCCATTGAATATCATCTGAACTGACCCACTCCTGCCCAGGATCATGGAGCTGCTTCACTGGTTCGGAACGATTTACGTCAGTGCAAACAGCCATGTCCTCATTAAAGTATCTGCGCAGGTATGTGATGTAATAACACTGTGCCCTGTGCCACAGCTCAGGTCAGTCTATACAGGTGAGGGAAACAAAGGCTTGACAGTACATGAGGATGAATAGAGAGAACATGAGAGAGACTGAGTCAGAGACTGATGAGAGGGAAGTAAACTGCTGAGAAATGGAGAGATGGGAAGCATATTTGGAGGATTGTACGCTTGCGTGACAGGAGCTGGAGTGGCGTAAACATCTCTCTGAAGCAGGTTGGTTGGGGGTGGGGGGGTGACAGTAGGAGAAAGAGGGACAGAGTCCGTGAGAGATAGACTAGAGAGATAGAATAACAATGATGGAGATAAAAAAAGAGATAGAGAGAGAGAAAGAGAGAGAGGAATACAGAGTAAGAGAGAGAGAGAGAGAGATATGCTGGCTCTTTCAGTGTGCTTCACATTCACAGCACAATCAGATCATCTCTCTTTCTCGACCATCTCAAACACACACAAACAAATATACACTAGTTTCTGTTTACCTCATTTACTCTCTCTCTCTCACCTCTCTCTCTCTCTCTCATCACTATCAGTCTCTTCCTTTTGAGCTTCCTCTCTGTATACTTTTCTCTCCCTGACTGTCTGCCTTGCGCTTCCCCTGTTACACTCTCTCTCTCTCTCTCTCTCTCTCTCTCACACACACACACACACACACACACACACAAATGCCACATTTTCTTTGCTTTTTATCCATACTTTGATGCGTACGGAGAAGGAGGGCTCCTGTGGAAATTCCCTCTCATCTTCTGGAAACTGGAAAGGTTACGCCAATTTGGAACTAAAGGTGCCACATAATGAATAACTCTTCATCCTTCACTTCTCTTCTCTTTCTCTCCTCCTCTCATTCTCTGCCTCTCTCCATTTCTCTCTCCCTGGCTCTCCTCCTTCCTTCTGTGATTCTCCCATTTCTCGTCCACACTCTGATTTTCTCTCTATTTAATCTTTTTCACCTCCATTCACTATTTCATTCTCTAGTTCTACCTTTTCTTTCTCTCTCTCTCGCTATCTGTATCGTCAAACTCAGTTTTTTCCCCTTCTCTCAGAAACTTTCATTTCAATTCCCCCTTCAGAATTCTTTTTATTTCTATCAAACACACCCCCCAAAAACAAACGCACACACACCTCCCCTTTTAGTAAGAGAGAGAGAGAGAGAGAGAGAGAGAGACAGAGAAAGCGCAATGGAGCTAATTAGTTAGGGACAGGGAAAGAGGGATGAGGAACAGAAGCGGATGAGAGACAGAAAGAGAAAAAAAAAGAGCAGAGAAGGAGAGCAGCGTGAGGAGGCGGGGGATTAGCCACAGAGCCATCCCACTTTACCCATACAGGGCACCGTCGTCATGGCAATGTGGCAGAGCTGTGATCACGCACGCAGGACAAGAGTGCACACACATGCACATAAACACACAAACACACGCGCGCGCACACACATGCAAACACACAGACACACACACACACACACACACACACGTGGATAGATGCTTACCCAGAAAAGAAAAAACAAAATATAACAATGTGCTCGAACACGTCTAGCTGCACATAAACCATATTAAAAAAAACAGTACAAACATATATTTACATACTTCAAGTGCAAATTACACTCAAACCTCTTCATGAAACATATTTATAAAAATCATATATTTATATATAACACACACACACACACACACACATCAGAAGGACATTTCTGTGAGGTTTTGATTTTTTTTTATGTCATTATAACACACAGACACATACATACATTTAATACAAACATATATGGATGACCTCATGGTACAGAAATGTTGAAAAACAAACGTGTTTGTGTGTGTGTGTCTGTGTGTGTGTGTACTCATATGCTACCTTTCCTCTGTGGTTTCTGCCATGCGAGTCAGTGAGTGAGTGTGTGTGTGTGTGTGTGTAGTCCCTTACCTCTGAGAAGCTTTACCACTCTGCAGTCTGTGATGAATTTGTCTGTTAAAGCCAGTCGTCTCTCTAGCTCCTCTGCGGCTCCCTAACAGATGTTTCTGCCTCTATGTAGGAGGGCATTCCTTTTTTTTCTGAGCAAGAAGAAAGAGAGAGAACAAAAAAAGAGTGTGGGGGAGAGAGAGAGAGAACTACTTCAGCAAAAGAAGCAACCCTATAGGGAAAGCCATGCGCTCCTGTTCCCCTGCCCTGTGTGTTTGCTCTGCTGCCCCTGATGTAGTCCCTTCAGCTTTTTACAAGTGGTTTCCACGTCAGCTGATCAGATCTATAACCTGAGAGTGGCCATTATGTGTGAAACCTCAGCTACTGACCCCAGATCAGCTGTAGAGACGTATATAGATACCGTTGGCAGCAGATGAGGAATGGCAGATGTGGTATCAGGTTAAAGGTCAAAGTTTTTCGTCCTTTATGATGTCCCAAGACGCACTGGTGCTGTAACTAAACACACACACACACACTTAAGTTATTTATTATCTACATAGTCACACATTAAGAAATAACACAAGCAATAAGTAAACCTTACTCTAGTAATCACGCTGTTTTAAATTCCCATTGGTCTTATTTACTTCAACTGCAGATCCCATCCTTTATAAACAGAATCAATCAAGTCTGGTCTGACACCTGCCGACATGGAGTAGTTGAATGAAGTTCATTAAACACAACTTTGTGATATAAACAACAACATCTAACATGAGACTGAATTAGAAAGAAAAACAAAGCGCTGTTTGGACAAAGGAAAAAGTTGAATTAACTATAAACTTGTTTTTGGGAGGTGGGAGTTGTACTTGCTTCTGATTGGTCAACAGATTTCAGATCATGACTGCTGATTAGCTGAAAAATAACCGTGACCTGGTGCTGTGATGTATATATTTTAAAAAATGGCAGGATGTAGCCTAAAATCAATGCAGGACAGGCTTCATTCTCTGCAAATAACTTACCACTAACAACTTTACACATAAAACCCCAAAAGACAAGTGTGGATTCACTCCTTTGTGCTTTTGATAGAGAATAAAGATCTGAACTGTAGACGTCACCACCTCTGGTACATTCTGAAATGTAAAGTGCACGGTAGAGAAGCATGCAGTGGCTTTTACAGAGCTGGTTCGATTGTACCGCGACCCTGAACTGAATAATGAATGAATGAATGAATGACTAAATAAACTAATTATGGGCGGCAAGGTGGCGCAGCAGGTAGTGTCGCAGTCACACAGCTCCAGGGGCCTGGAGGTTGTGGGTTCGATTCCAGCTCCGGGTGACTGTCTGTGAGGAGTTGGTGTGTTCTCCCCGTGTCCGCGTGGGTTTCCTCCGGGTGCTCCGGTTTCCTCCCACAGTCCAAAAACACACGTTGCAGGTGGATTGGCGACTCGAAAGTGTCCGTAGGTGTGAGTGTGTGTGTGTGTGTGTGTGTGTCTGTGTTGCCCTGTGAAGGACTGGCGTCCCCTCCAGGGTGTATTCCTGCCTTGCGCCCGATGATTCCAGGTAGACTCTGGACCCCCCGCGACCCTAAAATTGGATAAGCGGTTACAGATAATGGATGGATAAACTAATTATTTCTACAATGCATAATTCTACATTTGCAGATATCTGGCATTCTACTTCAACATAAGTATAAAGCCTAAATCACTGCTGTTGTGTGGGTGGGTGGGTCTATGGCTAACGTCAAATCTTCCTTGAATGTGTGTGTCTATGTGAATGTATTTGAGTTCTCTTTTATTCCCCTCTTTTCTCTCTCGCTCTCACACACTCTGTTCCATTTGAGGGGCTCTCAGAGTTTCCTGCCAAATTCTAAAGAGGCCTCTGGTGATAGACCGGGAAAAAGAGTGAGGAGAATGCCAAGAGTGTGAGTGAGCGAGAAACTGAGAGAGAGAGAGAGAGAGAGAGAGAGAGAGAGAGAGAGAGAGACCAAAGGGAGCTTGAGAGCTCAAATGCATCTGATATTTAAACTACGTTGTTATACTTGTGTGTGTGTGTGTGTGTGTGTGTTTGAGTGTGAGTGGGGAGATAATGGAGACCTCTCAGGAGACGAGCTGCAGAATGGCAGGGAGTCCGGATAGAGCCGGAAGGTGACCCACTTTTCACAAGGCTCCCTCCTGTCTCTGAACACACTCTGGCCCCATTTCAAACAGTGTGTGTTTCAAGATGTGGAGCGAAGGAGGGGGAAAGGGGGACAGAGTGAGAAAGAGAGACAGAGAGAGCGAGACATGAAGAAAGAAAGAACAGAGAGAGAGGGAGAATGAGGGAGAGAGAGAGAGAAAGAAAGAGTGAGAGGGAGGGGTATCACAGACGGAGGGAGAGCAAGACACTCAAGTAAAGGAAAAAATCGGATAGCATCATCTGCCTCCCTCTTAAAAGACTGAGACGTTTAGACCCGACTCAGCACATTCCATCACTCTTGATGCTTCTGTTATGTGATGTAGCTTCCCAGGGCAAAGGTCAACAAACTGTCTTCTCAGTTCCCTACCCTCGTCTACCTTTATTACTCTGAGTGCCTGTGATAGACGTTTCCGTCCTCACGTATCTGTGGGCGCACAAAGAAAGGTCTGATTACATATGACATAAGATCTGAGCACCTTCAATGATAAAAGCATTGCAGCAGTGATCCTCGCTCCTGGATATGGTCTGAACAAACAAAAGAGACCACTGCTTACTTGAGAGGTTTAAAGAGCCTATACCTTGTAGAACAGTATTTTCTTTGCTCTCCCTGCTCTATATATGGACGTACAATTAATACAACTAGTAATATTATAGAAACAGTATGAAAATGTATAGCAGTTCAGGTTCACATCTTCTTATAAATATATATAGATGCAAGCAGCTTTCCAAAAGGCTGGAGAAAACTTGGACACTGTTGGACAATGTTAGTTCAAAGTTTAACCTGAAAAAAAGGGTTTTAACGAGCTTAAAAACTTCTTGCTGTTTTTACTTGTACTCGTACTTGCCACTAGATGGCGCCAGAAACCTTACAGTTCCTAACACGACACATTTAATTTGAAATCTTTTACACGGCACGACTCGTGCTGTACATGTACCTAAAGCAAATACAAGTACGAAATGTACAGTTTAAGCTCTGTTTGATATCTGTTGACCGTTTGAAACCTGAAATATCTGCGGCTAATTACAGGGTACAAAATGTTCAGCTCCGTTTCCCGGGAAAGCTTAAACCACGGTTGTGTTCCAATAAGCGCACTTGCGGTCTATCTAGGGCATTTAGCCATGATTCTACTAACTAATTACACTAACTGCATAATAGTTCATTCTATTAAAACCAAGTTACAGGTACTGTCGCAGTCACACAGCTCCAGGGACCTGGAGGTTGTGGGTTCAAGTCCTGCTCGGGATAACTGTCTGAGGAGTGTGGTGTGTTCTCCGTGTCTGCGTGGGTTTCCTCCCACGGTCCAAAAACATTGGCAGGGGGATTGATGAATCACAAATGCCCATAGGTTTGAGTGTGTGAGTGTGTGTCGCCCTGTGAAGAACTGGCGCCCACTCCAGGGTGTGTTCCTGCTTTGCGCCCAGTGATTCCGGGTAGGCTCTGGACCCACCGCGACCCTGAATTGGATAAGCGGTTAAAGATAATGAATGATTTAAGAATAGGAATCAGCAATGGGGCAGGCGGTGGCGCAGCAGGTAGTGTCGCAGTCACACAACTCCAGGGACCTGGAGGTTGTGGGTTTGAGTGTGGTGTGGTGTGTTCTCCCTGTGTCTGCGTGGGTTTCCTCCGGGTGTCTGTCTGTGAGGAGTGTGGTGTGTTCTCCCTGTGTCTGCGTGGGTTTTCTCCGGGTGACTGTCTGTGAGGAGTGTGGTGTGTTCTCCCTGTGTCTGCGTGGGTTTCCTCCGGGTGACTGTCTGTGAGGAGTGTGGTGTGTTCTCCCTGTGTCTGCGTGGGTTTCCTCCGGGTGACTGTCTGTGAGGAGTGTGGTGTGTTCTCCCTGTGTCTGTGTGGGTTTCCTCCGGGTGACTGTCTGTGAGGAGTGTGGTGTGTTTTCCCTGTGTCTGCGTGGGTTTCCTCTGGGTGACTGTTTGTGAGACTTTCTCATGTGAAAGACAAGAGTGTGCGTGCAAATCTATGAACTACAACTCAAACTACCAATCTATGAATTATGCAAATAAATGCTGCCTCTATCTCCACAAACACTTCCCCACCGCTCACACAGAAAACCCTCACTGTTTGAATTTGCCAAGTTTTTTAAATGCTTTTTGCAGCACAGCAGCATCAGAGCAGAAATATTCATTCATGGCATTTGAAGCTTATTTCACTCATGACATAAACAACACCACACGGACAAATTTCCCAGTAAAAGGGTCTTTTTAAACTTCTAAACTCACGCACAGTTTGCGAAGTGCCCTAATGGTATGGCGGATTGGGACGGAGCCCCCGTTGCGCGCCTCCACCCGGCGGCTCCTCGTGCTCTTCTGGTAAGTTTCAAGATGGCCGCGCCGCGTGGCGAGGCGCAGAGGAGTTTAAACGCCGGTTTCGCCGAAGTTACAGCCCCAGCGGCGGCGCGGGAAGCTCAGGTTGGACCGCGGGTTTGTTTTCTTTAACACACCGGTAAACACCCCCGCTGTTCGCGCGCGGTCGTGGACCGTGAGCGAGGCGTGTGAGGTGAAACGTGTCCATGCGCGCGTTACACGTGGACGTTCAGTTAACATTAACTCGGCGTTGTAATTGTGAATAATTATCATTGGAGGCTGATATGTTAAAATACTGTTTATTTCCTCAAACTCGGCTCAACCGTAAACACAGAGAATTTTGATAATATTTCAATTCAGCAGCTTCTTATTCTAATGAGCTGTTCCACCTTAAGCGGTTCCGCCGCTACAATGTAAATGCTGCAGCGTTTAAGGTGGAACGGAAAATTCCAATGGATGGCCAATTTTAGTCTCATTAGAATCGGTTTTGTAGCATTTTAATGAGCAGATTCGTGAATGGTTCGTGTGATTTACAGTCTACATTTTAAAACACTGATACTCACATAGTCTATAGTGCCATTCTGTCAGGGCGGTGTGTTTGATGTAAAAGTGGGGGAGGGGAAATGAGGGGTGGGGAGTACACTTTATTAACAGATACAGGATTAATGCTTGGTTTATGCCAGAAAATATGTTTATTACAAGGACTAAAACTCTTAAATAATTTGTAGTCTTAATATCTCAGAGTATTGTCATGATGATGAAGGAAGGATATAGGCACAAGTCAAACACACAAAAAAATGCTAAATGTATTTAATAAAATAATTTCGAACCACATTTTTGCAGCTCAACTGTGTTCCTTTTTAATCACCATCCACCAAACCTCAAAATGATTATGAAAATGACTTTAAAAAGTGGGGCCCTCGTGTCCTCAGAACTCCCCTGATTTTTTTTTTCACCCGTTTTTATGCTGTGGGTTGCTGACCCCTTCGTACACCAACACAATACTTTTGTTCACTGAATGAAACCTGTTGAATGGCTGGTGAATTCGGGGGATTAGGGGTTCAGATTCAGCCATGGAGGTCTCTGACACCTGCACAACGTCAATCAGAGTAAAATAACATAAATTAACTTTATGAATTATTTTATTTTACCCAGTCATCTCCTTAATTGGGTCTTTGCCAGTTCCCCCTTGTGAGTCTTGGTTATTTCCAAGTTTCCTCTTCAAAGTTCGAGGAATTTTTCCTACCTTTCCTTTGGTTTCTCACCTAGGGACATTCATTTGAATTTTGACACAATCAGGTTTTTAAAAAGCACTGTACAAATACATTTGCCTCGACTTGACTCTTCCTCTTTTTGAACCGCTACCAATTCACCATCTTTGAACGTCAGCACTCTTGAAGCACAACACTAACCGCCCATACTGGTTACGTTAGCCTTCAAATTCCCAACGAGATTTGCCAGTGCTTGGACAGTTTTGTCACTAGGGAGTGTTAAAGAGTTGCAGTTCTAAGTAAATGGGAACTGAATATAGCAGAACTGGCCCTGGCCTTAAAGTTTGGCTGTGGCAGTGATTGGTATTGTTCTTTAGCCACTTACATTGCATTGTACATTTTGGACACTCTTAGGTCGTCATAGTTTCATTAGATGATGTAATATTTGCATGCAGTGCATGACAAATATTACCTGGTGGCATTGAGTGCTTAACTATTATATACATGATTTTAAAGAATACATTATAGCATTATTATAATTTAATGGTAATTTGTCCTAATTTGATATATGTTCCATTTTTGTTTGGTCTTTCTTTGCAGGATGGATTTGAAAGATGCCCTTCTCTTGTATTTGGGAACGATGTCGACTGTACCTCAGCCTTTCATACCGGTCTGGAACCTTCCATTTTATCATTCTTTGAGGACACATCTGCAGCTGGAGAGGTGAGACTTTGCCCCTTAGCCGTCCAAGAGTCTCTGCTGCTTGTTCAGCACAGAAACAAGTGTAGACAGTAGCAGAAACAGGTCGTCTGCATGTTTTATTTCGTTTTTTTAATGCACTAATAAATAAGTAAATTGATGGTACTTAGAGATCTGGGTTCTGTTTTTCAGGTGAGGAACCGGATCGATGAAGAAAGCGAGGCCACGCTGCTGTCTGCCCTTTCTGAGATATTGGATGGTGTTATTGAAGACACACTGTCACCCTTTGACACACTTCCTGACACACTTCCTGACACTGACCTCTTTGTGGGTCATAGGAGTCATGACCCTAAGGTAAGAATGCTTTAATGCATGAATTGCTGCTATATGTAAAATATGCATAGAATTTAGTGCTATATTTCTTTGCATTCTCTCTCACTCTCTCTCTCTCTCTCTCTCTCTCTCTTTCTCTCCTCTCATTTTGTTGAGTTTTTCCCTTCACAGTTCAAGAGGTCATCTGACAAAGAAGCAGCTGCTCATACCAGTAGATCCCAGCGATCTTCACTGACAAACTCAAAGGTAAGAAACTGCTTTTAATGTCCTTTCATCTGGATCGTGTTCACGTTCTGAGGCCATGTGGTTAAGGGCGTTTCCATACTGAAGTTTCACTAGATCAGAGTTGTTTGCACTGATGTGGAAAATCAGGTGATTTAAGGTATGCTGTAAGTGAACATGTGTCTGCACCGTGTGTGTAAGCTGCCTGATTGTGATGTGGTTTTGAACAGGTAGAGAGCCTGAATTCAGACAGGCAGTTGAGGCCAAGGCTCCACCAGAGGATTCAAACAACGGTACAGAGAAGTGATGGAGAGGAGGAGGACCTCAGTGAAACCAGGAGACTGCATACAAGAACCTTCAGGATTGAATCAGACCCACAGCTGTCTCAAGATCAGCAGCAGGATGAATATAAGTTTGGTTGGCTGGCAGATGTGGTCCGCCACATGCACCCATACAGCCTCAGGGTGGATCAGGTAAAGGAAGAAAGAGCCAGGCTTGCCCATGTTATGGAGGAAGAGGATGTGTTTGTGGATGTTGTGGGTGATGATGAAGGGATTAGCCCTTCAGAGCTGAAAGTCCCTCCACCACAGACATCTGCTGTAGCTTCTGAGGTTTCTAAATGTAAAGTAGGCCTGGGTAACGTCAGTAGTAACAAGAACCAGAAGAGTGTCTTGGTCCAAATAGGCTGCGTTAAGGTGAAGAAAAAAGTTAGTTTTGCCACAGATTTAGTCTCGGTTCATGAATACCAGGCTGAAGATGGGGAATCAGAATGTGATTGGACAGTCACTGCCTCCTTGGAAGATCTTAATACGGCAGATTGTGACTTCAGTACTTCGACCTCGGGTGAGAACTGCACTGAAGCATCAACCAAGACACCACCTCAGCACAGCGACGTAAAACCCAAATCCATCAGTCTGCAGGAATATCGTCTCCTGAGAAAGAAGTCTCTTCCAAAGGAAGACAGAAAAATGGACTACAGAACAAGGTGGCCCTCTGTACCTGAACCCCCCAATGAATTGACTCCCATCCCTTGTGTACCAGGTTACGACCCTGCTCAGGTTTGCCCACAGAACACGTTTGCTAATGCCAGGACTTCCACATCAGGATCTCCTACAAAGCCCAGGAGAAACCTTCCCACTTCCGTTAAATCACCTCCAAAACAAAACGCCTTGCAAGCCGTTGACCCACCAAACCCTGTCATCGTGCCCCTTCCAAAACCAGCTCCTTTCCCCTCCAACACCTCATCATCATCATCATCTAAAGAACAAGATATGCAACAGAAAACTGCCAGGAATAACGAACCCACACACATGAACCCTCAACTTAAAACTGCTGCTGCCAAACCTACTAGCATTCTGAAGACACCCAAATCTCTAACACAAGAAAGACAGGAAAATGAAGCTGAAGTACCACAGACACTATGCTTCTCTATTACCACCAACACCACTAAAGCCACCGTCTCTGCTTCAACTTTACCCACGAGGGGCAGGCCATCCCTGACATCTCAGAGACAACTTCCTGTAGTGCAGATGCCCACAAACATCAGAGATGACCACTGTGCCGAAGAGCAAAGTTCAAAATCTACTGGTGAAATAGGTAATTGGGACGGATTGGATCAGTCATATATCAGATTATAGACCAGTGAGCTATAAAAATGCCTGATAACGTTTGAATTATGTTTCTAAACATATGCTCCATTTCTGATGTTTTGTTGAATCTCATGTAGGAATTCAGGCTACTGATGTAACCAGTCTTCTGGAGCAATTTGAAACACAAGGTAGGGTTTTCTTTATTATTATTATTATTATTATTATTATTATTATTATTATTATTGTATATGTGTATTGTATATGTAATTACTGTTAGTGTCCGTGAAGACACAGGTAAGCTTTTACAAACACTGAAACATGTCTGTAATCAGGAGGAACCTCCTTGCCTTGTGTATATGGCACATGTCTGGTATTAAAACATGAATATTTGGCAGCAGTAATATAATTATTTCTGAGTTAATTTACTCCAGAGACAAGTTTCTCTTCTAGTGCTATAAAAGCAGCCTTTAAAGCCTCATTCAAAGATAAGTTGTGGTGGTAATGTAGTACGCAGAGCCTCTTTAATGACTTAATGGCTCTGGGCATCCAGGGCTCATAAGTTTGTGGTAAATTGCTTTGTGTTTTCATGCAACAAAGATTAAAAGTTGCATAGCAATGTTTATATAGCCCAAGAGCCTCACTGTTCAGCCCAAGGAGAACGTGAAGAGGTTATTGAAAAACAGTACCAGGCTCAGTATAGTTCAGTTACTTCATGAGTCTAGATAGGTTCATATGCTTAGGCAGATGAATCACAGGAGAATATAAGAAATACAGGGGAACCTCTACCTACAAACTTGATCCGTTCCGTGACCCGGTTCGTAAGTGGAAAAGTTTGTTTCTTGAGTAAATTTTCCTCATTTAAAATAATGGAAAAGCAATTAATGCGTTCCAGCCCCCACCCCGAAAGTCACCCTTTTTGCACTGATATATGTTTACAACACTCTCAAATTAGTAAAAAAAAAAATACAGGTAGCGTTACTAAAAATAAATACAGTGGAAACAGTAATCAAAAAGAAATAAAGTTGTAAGTGGTTACACATCGCTACCTTGAAGACGTGACGACTGGCTGGAGGAGTAACACAGGCACTGGCTGTATGATGGGAGGTGGGGGTGGGGGGAATAACGGAGACTAGGCGGTGAATGTGGGGAGACGAAGCGTAGATACGGTTTAACTTAGCATTAATTTCGATGTCTGCTATTTACACTAATGCTAAATTGCTAAAGTTACAATTTGCTAATCTTAAAAGCTCACTCAAGTCTGGGCGCTGGGAGACTCGCCTATTGGGGTCAGTGGCCATTTCCAGCTGCCGGCTCGGTTTTGTTTCTAGAGTCGTGGTTCGTTGGTGGAGGCAAAAAATATTCAAATGCCCGTTTCATATCTTGGAATGTTCGTTAGTATAGGCGTTCGTTAGTAGAGGTTCCACTGTAGTTCTAAAGTTGAGTCTTTTAGCAAAACGCATTAAGAAGCGCACCCTTAATTCAAATAACTAAAGTAAATCTAGTTAGTTATATTTAGTTTCATTTACGTGGTCTAGTAGGGGCTGTAATAGCACAGGTCTTGGGCTGAATTGATGACTAAATAGTATGACTAAATAGTATGCAGAATGTTTTAACTGATTCAAATATTGGTGAATCTTTTCCTCAGGACTCACCCCTCCTGCCACACCTCCCCATCAGATCTGGAAGACCCTAATGCCTGCTCAAAAACCAAAACAGCATGAAACCATCAAACCTAGTAAATCCCCCAGCAAAGCCATCCAAATCATTGACCCTCGGCCACTGCCCCCCAGCAAGACTCATTCAAAGCCCCAGCCATCCACCTCCGTGCCTGCCCCAAGCTTTTCTCTAGCATTTAGGGACCATGACTACTGCGGAACTCAGGAGATTCAAGACAGCAGGGAGAGGTCACTTTCAGCCATAGATGTGCACCGAAGATCTCTTAAAGAGCCAAGGAGTCATATAAGCCATAAGCCATCACTGGACCATAGGACCTTCTGTGAAGATGAGCATCTACCTGCCTCAGTTCTCCTGTCTCCGGAGAACTCCCCCTGCAGGCTGGAGGAGAGCGGTGTCAGTGCAGTTGAAGAAGCAAAACCACAACGTCGTTTACGCCATTCCTCCCGTTCATTCAGCCCTCCAGCCTTCAGGGGCAGAAGAAGGAGAAGGCGCTACCCTGACAGACATCATCATCGTCATTCAGAATCAAGTTCAGTTTCATCTTCCCGGTCTTCCTCCTGTTCTTCTTCTGCCTCCTCTTCATCATCTCTTTCCCCACCCAGAAAGAGGTAGAATTCCCTGTAATCTCACGTCTTACAGAAATAAATACAATAATTATTGCAGTAAATACATTCTTGTTTTCAAAGAGAGAAAAATATATGTCACTTATAAAAGCTGATGTGGCTTTTATGAATAATGACTTTGCTCACACTTTTATGTCTTTGTTCAGGCTACGATCAAGGCGTTCAGAGAGCAGCTCAAGCTTGTCATCTCGATCCAGTTCTTCTTCTCTGTCTCCTTCTCCAATCCGCAAGCAGCAGCATCGCTACACCCGAGCGTCTCGATCGTACAGTCGCTCTCATTCTGGATCTCACTCCAGATCACGCTCTAGATCCAGATCTCCACACTCAGACTGGAGGAATAAGTGGAGCAGTTGGAAGAGGTCAGTGTCCACAAAACTGCGTTCTCCATAAACCCCACATAGTAATTAAATAACCAATGTCAGTGACTATATTTTGGCAGTTAGGTATAGATGGGTATCTTGTGCTTTCTTTATTCACCATGTTTACCTTATCTGGACGCAGTGTGATACTTATCTGTTTTGTTAAACTTACAGACACAGGGAACAGTATTGTACAAGCAGATGGGAAGAGGCTCGCTGGATGCGAAAGCAGAAAGCCATTGTGAGTATGCATATATTTAACCTATTGCCTTTAAAACAACACAGAAAAAAGTGTCACATGTGAGTGCTAATGTGGTCTTCTCTCTCTCTCGCTCTCTTTCTGTTCTACAATGTCTCTGCAGGAGGAGCGCAGGGTCGTTTATGTAGGAAGAATACATGGTACTATGACCAAGGACGAGCTCAGGGATCGTTTTTCTCTGTTCGGGAGGATTGAGGACTGTACTGTCCACCTCAGAAGCCAGGGGTAATGTTAGCCTTTAACTGTGAGCCTTGTTTACAGCTTTTAAGTGTTTGTGTAACAGCAGTATTGATTGATTCCTGTACATGTGTTTCAGGGACAACTATGGGTTTGTTACATATTACAACACAGACGATGCATTTGCTGCCATAGAAAATGGGACAAAGCTGAGACAACCTGACGAACTCCCCTTTGACATCTGCTTTGGTGGGAGGAGACAGTTCTGTCAGTCAGACTATGCTGATTTAGGTTTGTATGATCCTCATTTCCCTCTGTTTTAATGCTTAAAGGCTAAGCACCATTTAATGGACCTCCATGAATATTTAACATTATTTTAGTTACTGACATATATAAGTATGAATTAAAATGAAAATAGCAGCTTAATTTGCTTTAAAACTGACAACTTTATTAAATTGATGGAAAAACCCGAGCTCGCTACGGAAATTCTTGAACGCGACCGTGACGTCACTGGTGGACAACAGCTGAACAACGCCGTGGTAAAACACCGTTATGACCGACTGTTATGACAGTATCTAGCTAAATAACCAACATTATTCATGACAATAGCCTAGCAATAAGCTAAACTCAAATGTAGAGGTACCGTTATTCTTGTAAATGTGATCGAAGTCGAACTCGAATTCATCCGACACTATAAACCTCCGTAATGCAGCTACGTAGCCGAGTATAATCTGAGACACCGAGTTTAGCGAGTCAAGCTAACGTTAACTAACACCAACTAAAACAGGCGAAGTGAGTGTCCTCACCCTGTTTACCTCCATGTTACAGAGGCTCTTGAACACCTTTCGTTGGTGTCCTTACATGCCCATATTGTTGGAAAAGCGCCAGTGAAATGAGCTACAGATAACGGAGTGAGCGGATGGTCCTTTCCAAAGTGCCCGTTTAAAGTGGACAAATTTAGTCCATTTTCTGGATATTTTGGGATCTTTGGGTCATTTGTTCACAGATGTCCCACTGTACATTGAATGATTGCAGCCAAAAACAACACACCTTTTCGTCATTTTGCATTAAATTAAGTGCAGCTTCTAGAGTTGTTGTCCTTCTATGTCACATGCAAGACGCCTATTAGTTTCCGAACACCGTTGGGGGGGGACCAACGGTCTTTTAAACCTTATTCCTTCAATAAGTAAGAAATAACATGTTTTCTCAATATCAATAAACACAAGTTAGGAACTCAACTACTGTATTTATTTGTTTGACACTTTCATATCGCTGGTGCTTAGCCTTAAACCTAATTGTCCAAATCCTCTGATTATTGCACAATTCTGGTTATTATGGTCTATTTGTGTGTATTTTTAAAATTTCCTGAAATTTTGACTCACCTTGATGTACTCTCCTGTCCTACAGATTCCAACCGTGAAACAAACTCAGCTTCGATACCGAGCCGATGTGCTGAACTTGACTTTGACACACTGCTGAAACAGGCCCAAAGAGGGGTGAAGAGGTAGCCCTAAGGGTCCTTCTGGAAAAAGAATAGACAGAAAAATGCAGTGTTGGGAAGAGACCAAGCACTACCTCAGAAATCCCAAAGAGCTTGCACTTGTCAGCACTAAGGTTTTTTTTTTGCTTTCATGTAGCTTTCTTTTGTTTACCTTAAACTTAACAAACCTTCTATTGAAGTGAGCATTTAGAAATGGAAAAACATTTTGGCGTGTATAAAAACAGAAAAGCATTAAAGAATAAAAAAATCAAAAGTATTGTAATTTAAGTGTCAATATTTGTATTGTTTGAAATGTTATAAAAGATATGCGTGTAATCTTTGGAATGGAAATGCTTTCCTAACTTGAATTAAAAATTAAGCTTGAACTTCAGTTTGTTGAGCATTTATTAATTCATATATAAAATTTACCAATACATTTCATTAGTTTCTGATCTCTATGGCTACTCTAGGATAAGGACATCAGGATGCAACATTAACTTTGTAGACAGGTGAAAGTTTTTTGGATGTACATTTTATTAAATTAGGCAGTTGAGATGGTAAACTTTTTCAAGAGAAGTACAGCATTAATGTGATTGTGGCTCATACTACAATAGCTGACCAGCTGTGGGACCTGTAAACTTTGGACTACTCATGAACTTGCTGTGATCTGTTAAAAGTGCATCAGTTATCAGTTTCATTTGCTGTTTTATGGCTGCACCCACCCACATTCTTTACACAAGCTCTGTACACCCAATCATACCTGAAAATCTGGCATCTCTTCCAACATTAAAGCAGCTACATTGTTTGCTCTTCTGGGAAGTCTTCACACTAAATGTTGGTATATTTATGGTGAGGTATTGATCACATTATGCCAGAAGAGCTTTAGAGGTTAGAAACGTAATGAATAGTAAGCTGTAGATAAACATCACTCCACCTCATCCCAAAAGGATTGGGCAGAGCGCTCTCATACAGGATAATGCAGTTCCACTGCTCCACAAGCCAATGGCGAAGGGCCTTTAAAGTCCACCCCATGCTTGGTATTAGACATCATGAACTTAGGCTGGTGTACTGATGCACTAAAGTGCCCTGATCAACTTTATTGTTTTTCTATAGAGATTGATAGTGTGTGAACTCAGAGTACTGTTACATCTAAAGGTCTAGATACTTTGGGAAATTGACTATATTTAATTTTCCAAACCAGGCATCTGTTTTTTAATCATTCCTTAATGAGGACAAAACACCTCTTAACAACACTTAACAGACATTCACCCAAGGGTTAAACCTCTAGAAGGCCCCAGGACCCTGGAGCTGTGTGGATGCAGCACTATGGGACCCCATGCCACATAAGTAGTCTACCTTGTGGCAAAATAATAAATCATTCACATGAATATCGATATTTTTTATAATGTTCATCAGAAACACCGAATGCTTGGGATTTCTCAGTTTGTCAGCTCTCAGGTAAGTAAAGCCCAAAATTGTCCAATAGGTACGCCCCTCTGGAAAGGCTTGATTTTAGGCTCAAGTTGTCTAGCTGAACTGAGAAATACTGCCTTGTAGAATTTTTGGACATTTAGTTAATGTGTTTTACAATGAACATTCACATAGTTCTTATCTACTACTGGTGGACTGCATTATTTACTGGCACTATATGTAAAGTACATTTGGGATTTGGAACACCGACCGTTTCAGCGCAGGCGCAGTACGCTCAGCTGGTAGGCGGGTATTCTTGTGACAGCCCCACGCATGCGCCGTAGGTGTAAACAAAGTGCAAAGAGGAACGGGTTGGATTGAAAAGAGCAGGACACTGAGAGATGTGTGTTTAGGCTGCTGCGAAGGTTCTGGTGCGAGGACACGGTTTGTTATTACTTCCCACTGACTTCGGCTTTCATTAGAAATTGGAACAAATACACGTAGGTGTTTAATTCAATAGGAACGACTCCTCTTACATTTGCCATTCAACATCATTCAGTCTTTATCTACTTTGAGTTTAGGAGCTCTATCTGCTCCCAGACCGGACTGAACCCCTCTTACAAACTATTCTGCTCCAAGAAACTCCACCAGGGACAAGGCAAAGATGTCGGAGACGACCAACAGCTCCAAAATGTTCCTGAGTGGTGTTGTAGAAGGTGGGTAGACTATTTTTCTTTTTCTTTTTAACCACTAGCAGCAGGTCAAAGTAAATATGCATAAAACCCAGGTTATTACATTTATTTTTAGGAATGTTTCATTCTAATATTTTTTTTATAAATATCTTAATACCTGCAGACCTAGAAACACAAAAATCATTCCTTTCTAGAAAGGGTGAATGCATTTATGGGTTCCAGCTTGTGTCTGGTTCCTCTCTTTCAAGCAAATTATTTGTTAACATCTTCCCTTGTGGAGAATCAACACACTGCAAAACATTTATTAACGATCCCCTCTAGTGGAAATCAAGTGTTTTATCATGTTAATATGTGGATAGTGTGCTGTTTATATGGTAAAAGATGAATCATGAGGGAAATAAGCAGTCATTGCCATGACTGGGCTTTTCTGCTTTGAGTCTTCAGTGCTCCAAAGAAAATCTCAAAAGGGCAGATTCAGACAGCCAGTGTTTATTACATCATATCCCTATTCCATCAGTTTGTAGGGCAGAGGTCTGAGCTGCAGAAGGGTGGGTGAAGATCAAGATTAAGGAACTAATTGCATATTTGTAAACTACTTTTAATAGTTATAAGTAGGTTTCTTGCTAGTTTTTAGGGTTATAACCTGAAGGGGACCTGCAGATACCTTGTTTATCAGTGAAATATTGAAATAATAATGCAATACTCACAAGCTCAACGCATTCAGAATAATTTTAAGCAAGTAATTACTTTGAATCAATTTATTGTGACAGCCTCACAAGCCAAATATATGGCCGCAGGGTTTAGAATGATGTTTTTCAATAGCTTGTGATCGTCAAATAAATGAGCTGCTGTTTCTTTGTGGATCCATTAAAAGCTTTGTGAGCTGACCTTTGTTTTTTAGGATTTTATGGACGGCCATGGACTATGGAGCAAAGAAAAGCGCTATTTAGAAGGTAGTAAACTTTTTATTTGCTTTGACAACCAGTCATCATGGAGTCTGTCTGCTTTTTATTACATAACCTTTATGTTTTATTAACTCAGGGAACAGAAATGGGGCTTGAACACATACCTGTATGCCCCAAAAGATGACTACAAACACAGGATGTACTGGAGAGAGCTGTACACCTCAGAAGAAGCTGGTTAGAATCTTTAAAACTGTTACTTAAACCAGGACATAATGGGGATCATAATAAACTGTGATTTTTGTGGTTGCATGTGTGGTTTCACTTTGTTTACGAAGGTAATATATAATACACATTTTTTTATCAATGTAACTTATAAATAATTGGGTTCTATGTTGTGTCTTTGAAGAGCAACTTATCACTCTCATCTCTGCTGCGAAAGAGCATAATGTGGAGTTCATTTATGCCATCTCACCTGGGCTAGATATTACATTCTCCAACCCTAAAGAAGTAGCAGCTCTCAAGAGGAAGTTAAGTCAGGTAATGTTACCCTTTCAGACCTCCTTTTTGCTTTCTAATATTTCTGACAAAATGGGTTAGACAATGAAAGTGAAACACCTGTCATTGTAGTGTGGGAGGTTTCATGGCTAAATTGGAGCAGCCTGGTGGCCAATCTTCATTAACTGCACATTGCACCAGTAAGACCATGTGCATCCAATGGTTCAAACATTGTGTCCTGAAGGCGGTGCCGTGTATCAGGACGACAATGCACCAATACACACAGCAGGACTGGTGAAAGATTGGTTTGATGAACATGAAAGTGAAGTTGAACCAAATTCTTTCCTAGAAACAGCAACTCACAAAGAAAGAATTAAATTAAATTGTAGTATATGAACTTACCAGTTTATTCTCCACAGAATGGGTCCCTTACATGGGTTTCTGTGTTTAAAATATGTTTCATACCAAATATCTAATACACCCAGGGCACTGAGTAGGAAGGAATACTGGAAGTAGCTCAAACGTACATGAAAACGTTGCTGAAAATGAACAGAATGTCTTAGCCACCATGAAGTATTTCACCATGAAGTTTTTTTTTTTTTTTTTATTCACTTTTCTGTTGCTTATAAGTGCATGTTTGATTTCCTTCATCGTCAGCATTATCAACATTAGTGAATGTTCCATTCCATTTACCATTTCCAAATCATTGCATCACATAATTCATTAGACGTGACCATTCAACACATTGCTACATATTAACTGCGTCTGAGACTAACGAGAACGGCTTGGTAGGTTTGATAAAGCTGTCATGAGCTATTGATAAGTGCTGTTCATGAGCCAGAATAACCGTGTGTGCGATCTTGAACTTTCTCAATATTCACCAGAATAAATCAGTTTATGAATGTTTATGGCCTAGTTGGCTCTGAACCAGATCTGATGGAGGTGTGTGTGTGTGTATGTGTGTACCCACACATGTGCTTCTCTTACAGGTGTGTGGGTTTGGCTGCAGGTCTTTTGCTCTGCTCTTTGATGACATTGAGACAGAGATGTGTGCTGCAGATAAGGAGGCCTTCAGCTCCTTTGCTCATGCGCAGGTGGACATCACAAACCAGGTGTTCCAGCACCTACAGGATCCTAATACTTTCCTCTTTTGCCCAACAGGTAACACTCAGGAGCATGATTACAGCCAATTGTTTTTAAATTAAAGCCATGTTAGGTAATATTTGTACCATGACATGAAAGCTATCCAATCATTGAGATGCTTTACTGATCTCTAATAAGGAGAACAGAGCCTGTGTTGTTGGTACTCTGTGCTCAGTACTGCAGAAAGTGCGCTAAGTAATCAGGACAGCACTGTAAAAGTAAAATACCCTTACTAGCTATAAGAGCAAAAATAATAAATCGTACCTACCATTCTTTATAAGGTCCTATAAAAGCACTAATAATTACTTTTCATGGTTATCCAAAAGCTGTATATTTGATAGCAGGTAGTGTCGCAGTCACACAGCTCCAGGGGCCTGGAGGTTGTGGGTTCGATTCCCGCTCCGGGTGACTGTCTGTGAGGAGTTTGGTGTGTTCTCCCTGTGTCTGCGTGGGTTTCCTCCGGGTGACTGTCTGTGAGGAGTTGGTGTATTCTCCCTGTGTCTCTGTGGGTTTCCTCCGGGTGCTCCGGTTTCTTCCTACAGTCCAAAAACACACGCTGGTAGGTGGATTGGTGACTCAAAAAGTGTCCGTAGGTGTGAGTGTGTGAGTGAATGTGTGTGTGTGTGTGTGTGTGTGTGTGTGTTGCCCTGTGAAGGACTGGCGCCCCCTCCAGGGTGTATTCCCGCCTTGCGCCCAATGATTCCAGGTTGGCTCTGGACCCACCGCGACCCTGAACTGGATAAGGGTTACAGATAATGAATGAATAAATGTATATTTGATATTGACTGAATGTATGATTTTCATAATCTTTATTATTTAGAACTAACAGCGCATGTTGAATTATTTACTGTTTCTTTATCACACATGTATAAACAGTGAAGGTGACACTGGTTAAAACTGATTTCAAATCCATGTTTAGATGTGTGCCACCATCAAGTGCTCAGCATGTTGTTGCTTTCATATAAAAACTTCAAGGCTTCTCGAGTGGGTTGGCACTGTTGTTGGGAGATAGTCCAACGTCATTGGCTTAATTGTTCTCTCATTTTGAGTGGCCTAGATAGGCTCTTCCTCCCCAAAATCAGTCTGTGTGATGCCACAGGCAACATGAACATATGTTAGTTAATATAACGTAGTAGTTGCTGTTCTCCTCCAAGTAATTAGCTGCTTAGTAATGTTGTGTTTGCAGTGGCTGTATTTACATGTCTCAGATTAACCGTGTTCTAGACTTCACCCTCCTACTGGGTGAGAAAAACCTATTATGTAGGTTACTATATTTCAGTTATGACACAACACATTTTGGCTTAGCACAGTTAGTAACCTAGATTTGTTTTAAAACGACAGCTTAAAGATTGTAGCAATACATTTGCAGTGATTTGTAGCCACAGTGTTGTATTTTTCTCTTGTAGATTACTGTGCTGCGTTCTGTACTCCGAGTGTGAGAGAATCTTCATATTTACACACTGTTGGGGAAAAACTCCTCCCTGGCATCGACATTCTCTGGACTGGTGAGATCATCTACTGATCATCTGCTGTTTTCTGCCCTTTAAAACTGTATACTGTTGTCTGTTACAATCCCTAATGTGAAATCATAAATACTCTGAAAGGCAGGTGAGTTTAAATATTGTAATGAACTTTCAGATTTTGATTTAAAGCATGTAATGTTTATATATTCCGTATGTTATGGTATTATATATATCATGGAGAATAAGTTGTTAAGCTTCTGTATTTCATTCCCTTCAGGCCCTAAAGTGGTGTCTAATGATATATCCGTGGAGTCCATAGTGGAGGTGTCCAGTGTTCTGCGAAGGCCACCGGTGATCTGGGACAACATTCACGCGAATGACTACGACCCCCAGAGATTGTTCCTGGGACCCTTTAAGAACCGGCCCACTGAACTCATTCCCAAGCTCAGAGGAGTGCTTACCAACCCCAACTGCGAGTTCGAGCCTAACTTTGTCGCTGTTCATACACTAGCCACTTGGTGCAAATCTAGCACAGGCCAGAAGGATGTTTCTATGGGTAAAGTGGAGCTTCCAGTAATTTCTACATCATGTGATTGTAGCTGTATCAACAAATCATAAAATGAACTACTAACTTAAAATGTAGGAGTCATAATTAAGGGTTAGAATTGGTGTACGTATTAGAAAACGGGGCAAAAATGAAGTACTATTTTGAAAATTCAGTATTATTATTATTATTATTATTATTATTATTATCCTGTGTATTATTTAGAACACCCTCTTTAAACTGATGATCCTACTGTTCTACAGATGGTGAAGATCAGGGCTCGGACTACAACCCCCAGGAGGCTTTGCGACTCGCCCTCACAGACTGGCTGATTGAGTTTGGTATGGCAGATCAGCCTGATGGTAAGACATGGTAAAGACTTATGAATCTTTAAGTTCAATTCACAATTTGCAGTCTGATTATTGTTTCTGAAATCGGACCGTCTCTTTGGGAAGTGTCCCGTGCTGGCAGTGGCTGTCCTAAGAGAGAGCCGTCTGAGGAGGAGCCCATGCAGACGGACGAGTATGTTCCAGGACCCGGAGAGAACCCACTGTACACGGCAGAGCCACTGACACTGGAGGACCTGACACTTCTGTCTGAGCTTTTCTACCTGCCCTACGAGCACGGCCCCACTGCCCTCTCCATGCTCAGGGAGCTCCAGTGGCTCCGAGGCAACAGCAGTGCTGCTGTGTTTGACTCCGTTGCACCCGAGAATGCGAAGGTTGGTAGACCATGTTTCTTCACCCTGTAATTTGACATAAACACTACTGTTCCAAACTTTGGAATCGTATTATGGCATAGTAATGTGGGCAGACATTAGAATTACTTCACATTTCTTGTTATTAGCTGTGTAGGTATTGTCACAAATGGCAAAGTTTGGTTGAAACAGAATAATAGTATGTGACAAAAGTCTATCTTTACACTTATATAGCGCCTACACTTATATAGCGCCTTTCTAGATACCCAAGGACGCTTTACAATCCACACTGCTCAGAACGCTCAGAACACTGAATCCACACACACTGGCGAGAAGCGGCAGCCAAACGCACACAGCGTACTCTCAACCAGGAACGACCGTCCACCTGGAGAACCGCATCGGGCACTAGGGTTTCACCCAGGACAGAGTGCCAATCCATATCTGGGCACATACACAATCCCCTTACACATACAGACATTCATTCACATACTCACTCACCAGGACAGTTTATTAGAGAAGCCAATTCACCTACCCTCCATGTTTTTGGACTGTGGGAGGAAACCGCAGACCCTGGAGGAACACACCACACTCCTCACAGACAGTCACCCGGAGGAAACCCACGCAGACACAGAGAGAACACACCACACTCCTCACAGCCGCAGGGAGAATGTGGAAACTCCACCCAGATGGGACTTGAACCTAAGATCCCAGCGCTGAGAGGCGAACGTGCTAACCACTAAGCCACCGTGCCACCCAAAAAATGTGTGTTGAACATGCTAAAAACACACACACACATTCCCGAAGCAGCTGGCAGCCATTCCCAACTCCCTGGGAGCAATTGTTTGTAAGGTGCCTTGCTCAAAGCGTACATCAGCCATGCATTTTGTGGGAGGAGGCTGTTTTTACTTGATCACGCTTGCAGTTGTTTAACGAGTTTTACCGTAAAAAAAAAAAGCTTTTGAAGTGTGTCTAGAATTTTAAATACATGTTCTAAAACCCTTCCACAGGCCAAAGAATGGCGAGAGAGAGCAGAGCGCTTCGATGACATGTGCGCTGCAGTGGTGCAGATGTTTAACAGACTTTCAAACGTACCAAACAGAACCATTCTGTACGACCTGTACAACTACATCTGTGACATAAAGAGCGGCGTGTCCTTAGCCAGAACTTTCGTCAGCAGTTTGGGTAGGTGCTCATTTTACTTTCAGTGATTTTATTAATCCATTTGAATTGTATTGATGCCTACAGAAAAATGTTTTTTTGGTTGTTTGTTGTTTTTTTCTGTCAACCTATTTAAAAAATGTAGACTACACATATATAATCCATCCATTACCTGTAACCGCTTATCCAATTCAGGGTCACGGTGGGTCCAGAGCCTACCTGGAATCATTGGGTGCAAGGCGGGAATACACCCTGGAGGGGCCGCCAGTCCTTCACAGGGCAACACACACACATTCACTCACACACTCACACATACGGACACTTTTGAGTCACCAATCCACCTACCAACGTGTGTTTTTGGACTGTGGGAGGAGACCAGAACACCCGGAGGAAACCCACGCAGACACAGGGAGAACACACCACACTCCTCACAGACAGTCACCCGGAGGAAACCCACGCAGACACAGGGAGAACACACCGCACTCCTCACAGACAGTCACCCGGCGCGAGAATCGAACCCACAACCTCCAGGCCCCTGGAGCTGTGTTACTGCGACACTACCTGCTGACACAACCTAATTTTTTTTTAAATCTTTTTTGGACTAGGAGGATGTAATCCACCACACTGTCAGGTTATAAACAATGACCCAGAGCCGTGGGGCTTCAGAGGTGGCCTTTCTGGAGAGTTCCAGGTAAAGTTTTAGTGGATCTACTGTATTGTATTTTAACAAAAGAAAGAATGATGCTGAAATATTAAGACATAGAAAATGAAATGACTGGTTACAGATGATGATGGTTTGTTTCTGTTTTATAGAGAATGCTTCCATGCCACGGGAACCGGGATCTCTTCCGTACTCCTCCTGCAACCCGAGTGTACACCATTCGACCCAGCATTTCAAAAGACAAGGTGACAGAGTGCTGTATTATTTGAGACAACGTTCCCACTAACGCTAACACTAACCAATTCAATGACAAGGTTTCAAGCATCACACAGGACACTGATGACCACCTCATGTTCTCTTTCTGTAAGGAATCTAATAGTCATGTGTTAAACTCTTCACACAAGTATTTCCTAACACACCACTATAAACATTTCTAGAATGAAGTACTTCACATCAGACCACTCTGAATGACCTTATTGATGGTAAGAATTCCAGTGTAAAAGTGAGCATTGATTGTCTGTGTCTGTATTTCAGTCTGAGGTACTGAGACTGTCCAAGGAGATGCAGAGCGAGACACTGCAGCAGGTGACTTTAATTGGTGACAGGTGGGTTTACAGTTGCTGGAATCTGAAAAATGTTGTGAATGTTAAACACAAAAAGGCTAAATTGAATGTAAACTCTGTTTAATGGTTATAACATTTTTGAAATAATGGCTGTATGTCAAGCTTGTTTACGTAGTCCACAGTCACATTTGCTTAAAGTCTGATTGTCCCTGCTCTCAGGCTGGTTGATGGTCAGCTTTCCCCCTCTAATCACTGTGACCTGTTGCTGGAGGACGAGACTGGACTCTGTGGCTTTGCTTTTGCTCTCACCGATGCGAAGACTGCCATGATCAAATCCCAGGTGAGTGATAAGGTGAACAGATATTATTATTCATTCATTCATTCATTATCTGTAAGAGCTTATCCAGTGCAGGGTCGTGGTGGGTCCAGAGCCTACCTGGAATCTTTGGGCGCAAGGCGGGAATACACCCTGGAGGGGACGCCAGTCCTTCACAGGGCAACACACTCGCTCACATTCACTCACACACTCACACCTACGGACACTTTTGAGTCCCCAATCCACCTACCAACGTGTGTTTTTGGACTGTGGGAGGAAACCGGAGCACCCGGAGGAAACCCACGCAGACACAGGGAGAACACACCCCACTCCTCACAGACAGTCACCCGGAAGAAACCCACGCAGACACAGGGAGAACACACCGCACTGCTCACAGACAGTCACCCGGAGCGAGAATCGAACCCACAACCTCCAGGCCCCTGGAGCTGTGTGACTGTGACACTACCGGCTGCGCCACCGCGCTGCTTCAGATGTTATTATTTTTTTATTTACATTTTTTTTCAGATGGAGAGTTGATAAAGTCTTGGTTTGGCTTAATGGATCAGACACAGCAGTGCTACTAGAGTTTTTAAACACTGTCTCCACTCACCACCCACTCTGTTAGACACACCTTGTAGATAAAAAGTCAGAGACTCCTTCGTCACTGTTCACTGCCCACAGGCTGATGCTGGCTGTATATTTTTGTTTTGTGGACTATTCTCAGTCCAGCAGTGACAGGGATGGGTTTAAGAGAGGAGTGTGTAGAACTACAAAGTGCTCTTGTATGGTCAGTTGAAACAAGGAGGTGGTCATAATATTAGGGCTGATCATCAGTGTTGCAGTGTTGTATTTTCATTAATTTATTTTTTTTAATTCTGGAATTCCATGAGCAGATTAAACAGAAATTGTAAAATGACTGGTCCATTCTGTTTTAGTATCCAGAAATGATGCTCAGAGACTTCCCATCCCTCATGGCTATTCAGATCCATCCAAGAGTCCCAGACCCCAACATTGTCAAGCAGCTGATCAGCAACGTGCTTTCATCACTGAAAGAAAGCGGTAAGTTCAGATCTAAATGCCCAGACAGTAGTAACCAGTGCAAGTTTGTAATGGTTACTAGTATCTAATTAGAGGCACTGACTTTAGTGTTAATCTAGGAAGGTCTTACAAGTTTCTGAAAGCAGAATTCTGACATGCTCCTCACCCTTGTCTCAATATATTCCTGGTGTTCTTTCCTCAGGCTCCAATGGGGTATTTTGTGAATTCAGATCAAGCGACAAGAGAATGCTGAATTTCCTCAGGACACTGGGTCTGCTGCATGTGCTCAATGTGGAGGGACTGCAGCCAGGCCTGGTCCTCATGGGAACAAAACTATGATTGTGGCTTGTTCTACAGATATTAGTCCACTAACAGTGTTTACATTTGTAAACAGTATAAAATTACAGCTCATAAGAGATTCCATCTGATTCGGGCATGGACTGATTCCTTGATGAAAACCCAACTTTGATTTGAAGAACTGGACAAGAGCAACAGTATACTCCATTATTTTAAAAGAGAAAAACATCCTTGAAAGTTTGTGATGTGTAAATCATGCTTGTGTGCCATACATTGGTTAAAGAAAAACACATTCTTCAGTAACAGCACCTTAATTTTAATGTGTATTGTCCAAGACTCTTAAACAATTCTGTTCCCTGATGGACTGAACATAAGTGTGATTCCACAGATGTTTAAAAAAAAGAATAAATCAGGAATACAACACTGGCTTTAGTGTTTTTAAACAGCAGCTGATTTAAAAAGCCAGTCTTTAAAATACGTGAAATAAAACAGTATTAAAGCACATTTCACATCTATGTAATTAAAGTTTTTTTAAAGTTAGCTCATTTGGTATGAGTTAGAAAATGCTGTTGACTTTGAAATCCCCTGAGTCTTTAGCAGCAACATGGCTCAAGAAGCAGATCAAAGACCCGACATGATGAATCTGCTTTTCTTCTGTTTTCTTCAACCTCATACGTCTCCCTTCAGCACAGCAACCTCGGTGCCAGGTGCTTGTTCTGGTCTCTTTAGTGACTTCTAAACAATCTGATGCAGAAGGGTGCAGTGTCACCACTGTTTGTTTATTGAAATATCACAAAGATGAAGGGAGATTTCAGTAAGCAGGACTTTTTCAGTGAGCTGGATAATTTATGACTGCTAATTGTTAATGTGCATTATTTGTAAGGGGGGTGGCAACGTGGGAAATATATATCATAATCACACTTAAATGTGCTATATACAACATTTTAAGTATAACAACAGACAACTAGTTTCTATGTAAAGATATGGTGGAGTACAGGCAAAGTCGTCCTGAGGAGAGAATTAAGTCACATATTCTCTGTGTGTTGTTCTCTGCTCTTTGTTTTCGTTTCCAGGCCGACCACGAATGAATATTAATCCTGCCGTGTGGAAACGCTGGCTCTACCAAATAGACAAGACAGTAGTCGCTGCTCTAGTGCAGCATCTAGTGGCAATGTCAGATATAACACCTTTGAAAACATTTTCACACTACACCGAGATGTTTTGAAATGTTTGCAATGGATAAAATGCTGTTACAAATTATGAATCATAATATTATTATTATTCCACACATTGTGTGCTGCACTGAATGCTAATCAAATTTGTCTCTTTGCGAGATTATTTTATATTAGCTCGTTAGGTACAGATGAGAAACACTATTTCAAATGATTATTATTCTTGTATATATCCTTCGCCCTTCACACAGGTCTGTTTTGAGTTACTGGCCTCTAAGTCCTGCTTACTGTAATATCCCCACTCTCTGTGATATTTCTATGTCTAATATTGCACTGATCATGGCCGGTTTAGCACCAAGAGACCCCACTGTGGCCATTCAGTCCATTCTCTGAATTAGGCTTGGAGCCGTTAGCGTCTAGATGAACTCAAGGCCTTCGTACTTCACGTCTCCGATCTTGGTCTCGGGCAGCAGGATGCGGCCGTCCAGCGTGAAGGCGGTGATGTAGGTGGCGATGGTGCCTGCGTCTTCTTCTGACTTCAGTGCCAGCACCATCTGGTCATCTGTGTCAGGAATGAATCTGAAGGCGGAGAAGCCATGGGTAGGTAACAGGGGGCCAACACGTGAAACGGAGATCTGGGTGAAGTTGGCTGGGCAGCTGAGCAGCAGGTTAGTGGCCCGCCTTTCATCTGCTGTCTCATTGTAGCGCTCTGAGCTGGCGCGGCGGGGAAGAAAGAACCAGCGCTGAAGACGCTCGCTCCATACTGCTGACTCGTGGATCAGGTACCCTGAGAGAAGCAGAAAAGAAATGATAAACTGGGGTGCCACAGGAAACCCACTAAAACACACGAAGCCTCATTTACATTTATGACATTTAGCAGTGACTCATGGGTCTAATCATGTTACAGAGGGAGGCAGCTGTAGTGTTAAAGAGTCTTTGTCAAAGGACTCTTACTGGTGTAGCTTGGTGTGGTCACCCGGAGCCTTTGTTTACTTTCAAGTGCGGTGACAGTCGAGGAGCAAGGAGCAGAAAAGCTGGGTTTCAGTCACTTTTACCTCACTGTTCTCATCTACAACACGTTTAATTAGCACCTATTACATGTTCTTTGTGTTTGGAAGTCCAGCGCTGTGACCGGAGAGGCTCAGATTACATGCACATTACCACGCCAAAATGATTCAAATCTGTGACACAGGTCTGATTTTTTCCAGGGCTGTGTGGACGGGTCCAATCCATTTCTTTTATATCAGACTTTCATATTTGGTCCTAGATCCGATATGTATCCAGTTAATGGGCATGTGACATGAATGTGAATTAGCCAATGCTCCGGTAGTGACCTTCAGGCTGTGTATCAAATGGCTGTGCTTCAGGGGATGAGGGGATGATAAACCTATGGCTTCTGCACAAAATATCGCAAAGAATGTTTAAAAAAAAAAAAAAGGAGCCGTGTGGGTAATAGCTGAATATAAATGGGTTTGTCCTGTCCAGGACTTGGGTGTATTTAAGGGCCATCATCCTGCACTACATAGGGCTTAGTGACCCATTTGGGACGGAGCCACAGAAACGTATCAATGTGTTCTTGTATGTTGCTTCAGGGAAAGTTTGTTCAAATTACAGACAGATACAAGTCACTTACATTTCATTCATTCATTCATTCACTGTCTGTAACCCTTATCCAGTTCCGGGTCACAGTGGGTTCGGAGCCTACCTGGAATCACTGGGCGCAAGGCGGGAACACACCCTGGAGGGGGCGCCAGTCCTTCACAGGGTGACACACACACTCACACCTATGAACAGTTTTGAATCTCACTTGAATGTAAATTTTCACGCTAGATATGGGGAGTGAGTGTACAATTAAACTGCATTTTTATACTTAAATGGGCTTAATAAGGAGCTGAGGATCGGTGTAAACCGGAGACTTTGAAAAATAGTGAGCCCCCAGAGCTGGAGCCGAGAACACATTTAGAGCCTCCTCCACAGAGGGTGTATAACTGTATTTTGGAAGTTGCTTTACCAGGTGGTTTAATGCCTGCTGCAGTCTTCAGGGCGCTGTAGTGGGGCACCCAGTTCTCATGCCGCACATCTCCACGGAAACCGATGACTTTCACCCACTCCGGGTTGTGGTTGACGAAGTCGCCCATGGTGGTTGTCCACTCTTTGCCCAGCCCACCCACGTACAGGTGCTCGTCCTTCACCGCCAGCCACTCTGCCTTAAATCCTGTACAACACAGGGTGTTTAAAAGATTCACACTGAAAGTCTGAATAAATTCATTCATTATCTGTAAGCGCTTATCCAGTTCAGGGTCGCAGTGGGTCCAGAGCATACCTGGAATCATTGGGTGCAAGGTGGGAATACACCCTGGAGGGGGCGCCAGTTCTTCACAGGGCAACACACACACCTACGGACACTTTTGAGTCGCCAATCCACCTACCAACGTGTGTTTTTGGACTGTGGGAGGAAACCGGAGCACAGTCGTTTAGCTGTAACTCTACACCTTCACCTTCATTCATTACACACAGACCTGAATCCACTTAAAGACGTAAAGCAAGGCTAGTTAGGATTGGGTATTTTTGCTCCTGGGGTCCCCCTACTGTCGCAGAGTGTAATTCAGTTTTACAACACTGTCTTGAAACCAAAGTGTGGGAGGGTGAGTGATACCTTGCCCACTTCCCCATGTTACATAGTGCAGTTTCTGCGTGCTGAACCCAGAGTAGCAACGACAGAGGCTCTATTCTCCCTATTACAGGTCAGTGAAGCAGTAAATAGGAGATGCAGGGAGACCACTCCCCTAATAATCCCTCACCTTTGGGAACGTTGCCATCTCCATCAGGGAGAATGACCCACGGCACAGGGCTGTCGCCATCTATCCGGAACACCACCCCTGTGCGGTCATCCACACTGTACAGATGCCCGTTAAAGGCCACCAGGTCAGAGAGCTCCATGCCTCTGCCTTTTTCGGCCAAATGGCTCTCTAGGACCACTGTATGTGTGTCCCACTCCACCGACACCTTGTCCCCGCTCTCCGACACCAGCAGGTGGCCTTTCCGCAGGTAGCTAAACCAAGTGTTTCCGCTTTCTTTACGTGAGTTTGTGTCCAAGTCTGCGATCACGCTGATGCGGTAGCGGATACCTTCAGCTGTGCGCTGAGGAGGGGTCAGAGGGTAGGTGTCATTGTAAACCGGTTCAGTCCATTCCTTGGTGTTTCGGTACAGACGTTGCAACCTGGCATTCCCACTGCTGCTGTAGTGCTGTTTGAATTGCTGCGCGTCTTCGGTGGCGCCACCTGCTGTTTGATGCAGGTACAGCAGCAGACCTAGCATTAGCATGGACACCATTGTGATGGCCCTCCATTTGAAATGGAAGCGGGGGTCCGAGGCAGTGCTGCTGATGGAGGCCAGGCTACGAGAGGAGCTTCGCATGGAGGTCATCGAGTCATCAGAAGATGAAGCTATATGGAGAAAGAGAGAGGGAGAGAGATTAGTTTATCCACAAGAGTGAAGGCTATATTTGACTAAGAGGAAGTGATTTGTGCTCTACCACAAATATCAGGTTACACGACATGGACATTCCTGAAGCAGACCCTTAAGGAAGTGAAATGTTAATCAGTTTTCAGGCCTGAGGCCTTTCAGCATATAATCCACACGACAGTCAAACAGCATATCATTTTCTCTTATGTTTAAACAATAGTATACAGTTATGTACCAGGTATTGTCTGTTGTTAAATATACACAGTCTCCTAGTATCACTGTAATAGAAAGGGTATCCAAGGCAATGGCTCTACTGAAAGAAAGTAGTTCAGACATCATCCTCACTGTTTGTAGCTAGCTACCCCCCAACACTGCTGTTACCTGTGCAATGCCTTAGAGGCTAATTAACCAAGCAGCAATATCAAATAACACGGGCAACACGACCACACGGCCACTAACCGTGTAATTAAAGCATCCTAATGTCTGCTCTCATTGCTTAATTACTGTATTAGTAACGTTTCATAAAAAATAATAATAACCACAATGTTTTTTTATGCTATTTGTTGTGTTAAAATGAAGCATGTATTAAATATAACGTTTTAAACCATCCCTACAACACCACTGTGTACAAACTGGGGGTGAAAGTACAAGGTGTTTTCATCCATGTGTTTGTACACACACACCCACATGCCCACCCACACACACACACCTGCACCCGCACAAGCACACAAACACACACAGTCAATACCCTGAGCTCTAATTCAGTCCAAATTCAGCAAAGAGAACCACTGCTGTAACTGTCTTATTTTTATAATAGAAAAATCTGAATGTATTCTGAACACAAAAAAGTGATCAGAATAAAAAATGAACAATAAACACACTAGAATAATATAATAAATTATTTTATATAATTAATTATATAATATTAAAAATATTTAAAGATATTAATAGATATCAAATATGTGGGAACAGTGACCCAAAGCTTTTATCTGATCATTTTAATGCAAATATTTTCGTAAGGTTACGAACATGCAAATCAGTCTTTCAGTTCAAATAAACAAACACTGCTCAATACTGCCCTCTAAAGGTGTTCCAGCACCAAACAGAAGGTAAAACCATCTCTGCTTTTCCAGATTAAATATTCTGGATTCAGATATTGGTTTGATTATGTGATTATTTTGATCAGATCTAGACATTTCACCCGTGCTTTTAAAACTACCTTTGAACACAGAAATGGTTTGTAAATCACACACCTGAATGAAATAAAAACACGTTAAAACGTGGCCAACGTGCACAGAAACTGTCATTTAGTCACTTTATATCACGTGCAATAGAAGAGTGATCTGGTTAATCACGACAGCACCAGCGTGCGACATTTAAGGGTCTTGGTGTACGGATGAAGGCCACACGGTACACGATGTTAAGCAGCACACCTTACGCAACTGCTACTAGATGCCAACTACACAAAGGAACAAAAGGAGTTTAAGAGATCAATGGAATTTCAAGGAAACAACAGCGAATACAATAAACAGGGAAAGCCATAATCCTCAGCTCAGGTCACCACAGAGGTGGAAATGTCAGTACATCACAGTTCATTTGCTTTTGAAAATAAAAGCTCTAGGCATTAAGCTGTTCCTAAAATGTGTGATCTATGAAAATGTCAGAAACTATTTACAGAAATACAGTGTTGTCTCGGTTGTACATATTCTTGAGGCAGCCACTTTTCAGTAAGTCCAATAACTGTAAAACAATCCCACTCCGATCTTCACAATCAGCCTCAGAGATACTGTTAACTAAACAAACGAGACGATCAGACGCAGCCCCAAACACATTAGCCACGAGGGACAAGTGTACCATTTACCCTTTCTTCTTTCCTTCACTCCTCTCTCCTCATTTTTCCTTCTGTCCATTCACAATGCTGCTGCTTGCACACTCGCCAGAACAAAACTGAGCCTTTCTCTCTCCCCTCCTCTCACTTTTAATCCTCTCGCTCTCTGCCTTCATCTGGTAGGAAAGCGTCCAGCCTCGCAACAGTGACTAAGGCCAATTTTCTGTAACAGTGGTGAACTTTAGCAGTAGAGAGATCTGAACTTTTACCTGCAGGGGTTTATTGATTAGCTTAACAGCTGAAAGGGTAGGTCATATTCGTCTGGGTGACAGCACTATGAGAGTCTTCTGTCTCAAAGGGCAGGGATGAATTTAAATAAAGCTCTTATCTCCTGCTGTCTGTGCAGTGCATCTAAAGAATGAAAAAACAGAGAAGGTGCCCTCACTTTAACTTCATTTGTTATTTAAAGGCACATACATCTTGCATGTTTATATATGCATTGTTTTATTTCCCAGAAACCATCGTAACTCACTTCCACGTGATTTTTAAATAATCCTCTTTCTGTTCATTATGAACAGGCTGCTTTTTATAGTGGATTTTAAGAGCGACTTATGCAAAAGAGCTGTGATCTGATTGGCCTGTACTGTGTCTCAATCAAAAAGCAGTCCAGGCTGAAACACTTCATCCTGGATGTGGAGGGTACAATAATTTTACAAAATAATTTTGTTGGTTTTCTCATTAAAATCCCACATGCAACAAATCCATGTCCATTATTATTTTTGTTTTAATGCGGATATATTATAATATCATTAATAAAGAGTTATTAATTAATGATGCCTCTTTTAACAACAACAAAAATAACTAACTGGAGTTAACCTTAGGCTACAGTTCCCTTAGGCTGAAGTTTATAAGAGAGATATGAATACAAAACGAGCTTAAACTCAGAATGGAAATGTTGGTGTTTTAGCTTATGTCACACACTGGTTATAACATTAAACAAGCTTGTTAAAACACTGTTATTACACTGAAAATGTCGATGACACCCGTTCTATGTACTCTACATTTCAGGCTATGCAAACAGGGTTCAAATTTCATGAATAAACATCCATTTAAACATGAGAGCGAGCTGTTTTCATGCAATATAAAAATGTAATACGTACAACCGAGCTTCTCCCTCTGCTGCGGGGGTTATCGGTGTAAAGCCTGAGGCAGTTTGAAGCTGTTTCTCTTATCTCCTCTCCATCGTTTACAAAACGGCGGATTACCGTCCCACCCGCTTTCAGACAAGCCACGCCCCCCTTCACTCTGATTGGCTTAGAGTCCAAATCAACGGTTACATGGCTCCGTATGTAGGTTATACGTTAATTGAACACTGAATATAAATTAACAAAGATTATTAATTTATAGTCAACATACAATAAGCGTACATTCTTATAGATCTTCTAAACATTTTTTTAAAAAATACTTTTTTGTACTGTTTTAAACTGGGGTGTTATAGTGAACAACCTGCCAGGTTTAAATGATAAAAAAGCATATATAATATAATAAAATAATTCGCTCCACTTTGTTGCGTCCATATTGCTGCATGAGCCTGTATTTGAACGTTAAGTTAATAAATAAATGACTGCCTTCTTGTGAGAATAAACTCGTAGCCAATCACAGCGCTAGGGGGCGGGCCTTGTCTGGATACGGGTGTGAAAATAGCCGGCCCCTCGAACTGTCAAGAAAACTGCCAACACACCGGGCCACGTGACACATGCGTGAACCCTGCTCTTTCGGCTTAAAGGGGAACCCCACCAATTTTTCAAATTATCAATCGGTGAGGATTAAACTGTTTCTAGAGTAGTTTTGTGTAAAGCGGTTCATTACAGACAGGGACAGGCCTCTCTACAGTGGTAGTGATAGGAACATAGGGCCACAATGTGGGATTGTATCATTTTATTTGCTTGTAAATGTGGCCAGTGAATCTGTATGAATGTCTCAATTTTATAGAAGTAGAAATATTGACATTAGTCCAATAGATGTAAGTCGTAAACGTTTCCTTCTGATATTATTCTCTGCAGAAAAGAATAATTGTAATCCAATAAGTAATAATAATAAGTAAATAAAATTCCAGATGTGTTTTAAAATTACAATGATTCCTTTTAAAATTTTCTTTCAAATAAATCACTAACATTTTGACAAATGGATGAATCACCTGAGCAATCTGGATTGGAAATAAACAGAAATAACATTACTTTGAATTATGAATTAATTTAATATCCATTCTTATTTAATGAAGTATTATTAAGATTAAACTTTATTGTCATTGTGCAGAGTGCACTTACAAGCCAATGAAATGCAGTTAGCATATAACCAAAATGTTAAAAGTCCCACCAGTTCAACTCTGGGTGATTGTCTGTGAGGAGTGTGGTGTGTTCTCTCTGTGTCTGCGTGGGTTTCCTCCGGGTGACTGTCTGTGAGGAGTGTGGTGTGTTCTCTCTGTGTCTGCGTGGGTTTCCTCCGGGTGACTGTCTGTGAGGAGTGTGGTGTGTTCTCCCTGTGTCTGTGTGGGTTTCCTCTCACGGTCTAAAAACACATTACTTAAAGGTGTCCATATGTGTGAGTGTCTGTCTGTTAACATGTCCAGTGGTATTGTAAATCATCATCATCATCATCTTTTCCATTTCAGGGTCATGTTGGTATTGTAAATCATTATTTGCAAATGTAATAGAGCTACAAAAGGGACTGTGTGATTACGAGTAGTGCAGTAATACTGGAATGTACAGTGCAGAGAGTGCAATGATGCCATTAAAGTGACAGTGTTGAGATTCTAATTATTTCTTTGCATGATTTTTTTTGCATATTTTTGTAAAACAAAAGGCTACATTTGTGAAATATTTTACAAATAAATATATTATTTTTTATGGTAATTAATGTAAATTTGACTTTCATAATTGGAGCTATTGTGCACAAGCAGGCAGCGTGCAACAGTGTACATTAGTGCCACAATAGGAAGACAGTAGCTTTGTTGTTTTAGTGGACAATGTGCTCATTGAGGTGTCTGACACGCAAGGAACGCTGCTGAAGGCCTTGGGCTGTGTCCTGGTGTGATCAGCATGGACTAAATAGTGAGGAACAACTATTTTTTTCTCAAAAATGAGCTTTTTTTTATTACAGAATTAATACTTCCATTTGTAAATATTAGAAACAAACTGTGTAACAGCTAGCCACACATTTAAACTGTGCAAAGACATCCAATATTCTGAGAATATTATTTAGGATGTAATTTGAGTACTCTACATACAACAAAATGTCTGAAAAGAAATGCAGCTACATTCATAGATGACCAGTTAGAACCCTGCAGTAGATGATACAAATCATTAAACCGACCATAAAAAAGACTGAATGAACTGAGGCAGGATTAAGTCTAATTTAAAAACTCAAAAAAAAGTGTTCAAGTGCATGGACTCACAGAGATATTAATCAAGAAGACTGGGCACAGAACTAACTCACTGAAGCACTGAATGCAGCCCAGGTGTTTTAGAAATGACCCTAACAATGTATAGAGTATTATGTCCTTTGATTGACCTGCTTTAGAAGATGTTTACTCTTGACATTACTGGGTTATTGTCAATTACTGTCACTTTTTGGTTGGGGGAGGGGGAGGGCACTGTGATGAAGAAGTGCGTTATTGGACAGTTTTATGGTTTGATGGTAGAACGACCAATGACATCTTCTCAGTTCATGCCCATCATCTTTAGCAGGAGCTGTGAAAATGCAGGTACACAGTAAGTAATGAAATATCTATAATACATATATAATCAGTTTATTTAGTGTGTAAAACTTAATCAGTCTTAAGGCATTTCATCAACTACGTCACATTCCACAAAATGTTTCACATCCATTGGTGTGTCGTATCCGACTCTTACCTGTGTGAGGTGGTAATGTTCATCAACAAACTGCTCAATGATGTTGAAATGATCAGTGTTTGGTACGTCTTCAAAAGTGACATTAAATTCTGTAGATTCCAAAGACTGCAAAACAGGAATGTTTTATTGTATTATTATTATTATCTATCTATCTATCTATCTATCTATCTATCTATCTATCTATCTATTCACATAGTGCAACTCACATGAGACCAAACTCCCTGAATGAATTACTTTATGCTCCACAGAGTGATCAGTCACACGAGACGGCCATTTTCTAAATAGGTTTAATACACATAATACATCCAGGCCACGGAGTGTCTGTACACTGGATTTTTAACATTGTGAAGAAGAATCACTAAAGAGAAAACAGCTGAATGCACCAGTAATGTCCGCCTTACTTTGAAGTAGTCTTCCGATTGCTTGCGAAACTCAGGGGAGTCATTTTCTGCCACGGCAACAACGATCTCACAGGCAGAAGAAGAAGATTTGAGCTGAGGTACTAACCGACTAGGGCTGTTCCTAAGAGCCACCTCCCTGGGGTGAGACAACACAGGGGTAAACGGCACAAAGAATATTACACCTCTTTTTGTGCAATGTAGTGTACAATGCTTTGATTAAGCCTTCGTCCCGTTACACATGAGCATTAAAAACTCTGGGCATGTTTACAGTGGGTGAAATGGGACTCTTACTCTGTCATCTTCAGTGGCTCATTCACGTACGTTGACAGAATGGGCAACAGGTCATAAATGCCACTAACAAGGAACGCTCCTGGGACAAACAGAGGGAATCAGAGTGTAGTCAGAGTCATCATAACACTGGAAAACTAATAAGAGATATTTTTATAATGATATTTTATATCAATATCTGAAGCAAGTATATCTTTCTGATTATTCCTATTTATTATTCCTATTTATATACTTTAATTTATCTTTTTTCATAATATTTATAGAATTGTAAGCAACACTAAGGGGAAGTGTGAACATAAAAATACATGCACACCTTTGATTTGAGGTGTTACACTGTATTCTGTCCAATCAGTGGAGAGAACCATGGCTGCCAGGTGTGCTCCGGCAGAATGACCACACAGGTACAGCCCACTGTTCAGAAGCAGAGAGCCAGAGTTTTATTAGGAGAATGACAGCTGATATAAGTACGGTACTAGGTGCATCTTAGAGATGGCCAGGTGCCCAAAAATCCAGCTAGACTGACCTGATATGAGAATACTGCTGAATGATTGACACTACACTTCTGCGCACCTGCGCTACCATCAGATCCATATTACCTGCGAGGAAAGAAGAGGAGGTAACATCATACAGACACAACAGCTGGCCATTCTGTCTTCATGACTCCCACAACCCCACTGTACCTTTGGGGGCAATGCTGTAACCAACGGCAACCACCACAACACCTTTTTGGGCCAGTGGGACCGCCATGAATCCAGACTCCTCCTTGCTGTGGGATAAGAGCATGTAACGATGATGATAATATTTGTACTATTCTGGACACTCAAAGTGGTTTATATTTTTTTGGACATTAGCAAGTCACATCAGCGACCAGGAATCTGAAGCATCCACCCAGTCCTCATCATTACTCTCAATACACATCACCTATTAGAGAGGAGACCAGAGAGAGTGACTGAGCCAGTTTTTGAAGGATGGGGATTTAGCAGAACATTGGAGTAACACCCCAACACACATGGACAGTGCATGAGTCTCCTATCCAAGTACTGATCTTGTTTTCCTGTAGTGGAGTTATATATTTCATTTTTCAGGTGAAATGTCTCTTTGAAATTTTGCAGTGAGCGTATTTTGCTGTGTTTTAACACACCCTAAACATACAGGAAAGGCCAGAGGAAGCAGGAAAGGCAGGCAATCTCCTGAGGTTGAGGCTAACATAACATTGGCAATACTTCCACACTCAGTCCTACAGTTCATTTAGAAGTGAGTAATGGACTGGAATGTATTTTTTTTTAACTCTATGGATTTTGCCCAATTTATTGGTAATTTCCACTCCTCATTGTGTCCAGTTTCTACCTGCTAATGCACAGACAATGGACAAGTTTGCTAACACAATGTCACTGAATAGCTCAAACATCTTAAAGAAGACGACTGATTACCAGTACTTGAAATGGTAATTGGCACTCTTGAATTGCAGGGCACTGCTGGCTGTGGCATTGCAGAGGATTTAACTCATGACCCTCTAATTTATTAATTAGTTAATAAAGCGTAATAACCCCAACCCCTTACCTCAGGAACTGCCAGTAACCACCATGGAGGTAAATGACTAGAGGCACATCTGCAAGACAGAAAATATCATGTATTTAGATGTCACATACATATTTAATATGTTCCAAAAATATAATGGGAACAGATGATATTTCCATCAAGGCATGACAATGACACATTTCTGAGATTCACACCATATCAGGGAAGATCTCTATCTGTTATTGCTGGGGTTAGGGTTACAACATACTGCCCAGCCTCAACACTCTACGGTTTTCTGGTCCGTATTATGCCGAACATTGGAGCTCAATGATTTATGGTAAACATCTAATTGGGATTGGGATCAAATGGCGATTAGATTCTATTAATAAGGTCTTGATAAAGGCTTTTTAATGGGGTGGGTTTGGGTGAGGTGATGTGGATGGTGGTGGTGATAGATTTGATGTCATAACACACGTGTATTTGATGTGTTCTGATTGGTCTAGCCCATATATTGTTTAACATTCCCAACTTAAAACAAGTTAAATTTAGATCTGATTAAAACTGCGGCTTGTATTTGTATTCTTGCACATTGCAGCTCAAGTAGAGACAGGTATATCATCACTGCCAGAACAAACCTTGTATCTGAAAATTATTTAGAGATGAAAAAACGGTATTTGGGCGGCACGGTGGCGCAGCAGGTTAGTGTCGCAGTCACACAGCTCCATGGGCCTGGAGGTTGTGGGTTCGATTCCCGCTCCGAGTGACTGTCTGTGAGGAGTGTGGTGTGTTCTCTCTGTGTCTGTGTGGGTTTCCTCCGGGTGACTATCTGTGAGGAGTGTGGTGTGTTCTCCCTGTGTCTGCGTGGGTTTCCTCTGGGTGACTGTCTGTGAGGAGTGTGGTGTGTTCTCTCTGTGTCTGTGTGGGTTTCCTCCGGGTGACTGTCTGTGAGGAGTGTGGTGCCCTGTAAAGGTCTGGCGCCCCCTCCAGGGTGTATTCCCACCTTGCGCCCAATGATTCCAGGTAGGCTCGGGACCCACCGCGACCCTGAACTAGATAAGCGCTTACAGATAATGAATGAATGAAAAATGGTATTTATTGTTAATAAAATATTAACCGATTGTTTTTGTGAAATAAAGGAATTTTGATCCTGAAACAGAGCATTGAGCAGGAAATTGCATCCTGGACCAGGGTCTAGGAGGTATCAGACATTTCCCTTTGCCCTTGCAGGTGTCCCACCTGGGGAAGAGCTGCTGGGTAGATAAACATCCAGACTCTCTCCTTCACCTTCTCCATACGGGACATCCAGAATTGTCTGAGCCACAGCACGAGCCTTTTCTGTACCTGAAACCACACACACACACACACACACACACCAGAAAGGTTCAGAACCATGCTTGCTAAGATGTGAATATAGCACAGCAAGCAAGAGCATTCCCTAAGCACTGTTAATTGACAAAAAGTCTATATTTAAAACTGCTGTCACAGGATTTTGAAGAGCACAACCACTTCCATTTAGAGCCCCATTCATAAATCCTGCCCTGGTTTAGTGAGGGTTTAGAGAGGAGTGGACCAAGGATTTGCTGTACAAGGCATGGCTGAAATGTCCAAAGGCAAAAATCAATGTACATAGTCCATAGGATGAATCACAAGGCAAGTGTGAGTCAGCCTTAATCCCAGAGACACAGCACAGCAGAGGAAAAGGGTACAAATTACTTGAGAAATCAAAATGCTGAGCATTAAAATAACCCACCCACCTAATCTCAGCGCGGCTACGTGAGCCTTTATCACGTCGTCGGCGGCCATTCTCAAGCACCACTGGCTGGGGGAGTACTGTCTCTCCAGCTCCTATAAAACAGAACCGAGGACTGAGAACCGGTCTCTGTGGTCGGCCATCAGAGCGGTGGCCAGGCAGGGGACAACAGCGCCTCCTAGCTTTCAACAGGCACACTGAAGGCTGCATCCCAAATAACATTCTTCTAAACTAAGTGTGCTATAAATAGGGACATGGATCACTGTAACCTGGTTCATCTTCCTAACAATATTTCCTCAAATATTGGAGAACAGTGACCTGGGGCAAGGATCAAACCCTGGACTCCAAGGCTCCTGAGCTTTGTGTCATTGACAGCACCTGTTGTGCTACTGTGCTACCCATGATGATGATAATGATGGTGTTTATGATTGTATAAAGACTTCCATTAGCACTGACCTAGCTGTAGGCTATTTCTTGAAAAAAGTAAAGCAAGTTTATCAATGTTTAATTCCTAAAACGTATGCTACACAGCAGATGAATAGGGAACAAGTGAGTCACTTGGCACAATGAACAGGAAAGAGAAAATCTGACAAGGGGTTTACTTATTCATGCTGAGCTGGCAACACTTCTGTCAGACACTGTAAAAAATATATACTTGGACATTAAGCAACAAAACTTGACCAATAAGTGAAATGAGTACATACATCTTTCCTCATGTTTCTCCAGTCAGACATGGCGTCAGCCTCGGGTTGCATTCAACTGAGACAGACTTTGTAATGGTGAACTGTACAGAGCCAACTGACCTCAAACAAGTCTCTTCCTGATTTTGAGCAATATGCACACTACCAAACCATCTGTCAATGATAAACCCCAGCCAGCACTGTGCTTGTGAAAGGTTTAAAGAGCACACAACACGGGTAATGGTTACAATACTCTTTTTAAATAAATAAGCTGAAAGAATTTTTGTTTTAAAATTGCAACTTTCCAATAATAGCCTCAAACGTGTATTCAGTTAGTGTTTATGACGTCATAAACCTAAAGAAACAATCCCGACAATTTGTGAGGGAGGGCTTTTAAGCTGCGGGCGAATGGCAGAAGGGTGGGTAGAGTTAGAGGGCGGGGCTAACTGCATGAATATGCAGTTAGCCCCGCCCTCTAACTCTACCCACCCTTCTGCCATATATACATTCATATTGCACATACTGAAGTGGAGTTAAATCTATGTCACTTTTAAGGCATTAGGGTTGTTTTTTATTTCTTCTTTTCGGAAACAATGCCTAAATATATAATTACAAAGAACAGTGTTGAATTATTTGTGATTTAATCGATGATAGGAGTGTTATTTTAATGAAAATGTAATATTATGCTGTGACTCCACCCTCTACGTGAAGGGGAAAAAAACAACACTGAGCTGTTGGCGGGGAGTTTGAAGTGTAGCTCAGCAGTAGCAGGGCGCCTCTTTTATTTCTCTTACATTTTCCTTTTTTTGTTGTTGTTTTTTGTTCGAACACTACACGGCAAAATGGATTGTTTAAATGTACCCAAGATTTTGCCCAATTCGCCGAGAAAGACAAGGGGTCAAATACAGGTAAACTCTTTATTTTGCTGAGATTTTGCCTGTGGTGAATGAAAATCCCGCCATTATAGTGATAGCTAGGTCATTAAAAATATACAGTCGTTTTACGTCTTTTGGGAAACGTGTTATAGTTTAAATGTATTTGCCAACATTCTATTGGCAAAAAAATAAACAAAATGTAGAACTTTTACTAATATAAAGGAATACAAATTAAAACAGCACAGAAGCAGTAGGTGTGCGTTAAATAAGCAAAAGGGTGCCTTTTCACATAATTTAATATTTGACAAATACTACAAGACTATTGCAGCAGACTGTAGTCCGATTCTTTTTGTGTGTTAGATTTTCTGGGCTTGTTTTGTGGTCCTCTTTGTTCTGGGTTTATTTTGTAAATTGCAGCCCTAGCCCTATTTATTTATTTATTTTTTGCTGCTTGTATTTATTTTGTAAAACTCAGTGTTACTGTCCCTGAAGTCTTAAATTTTGCTGTTGCAGGTTATTTTCGGCCCAATGTTCTCAGGGAAAAGGTGAGGTTTTATCTTTATTATGAATTGTTAGGACTTCCAGCTCCTGCTGATTCGTACAATAGATACTTTACAAAGTGATTTTCTTGTTAAATATCTGAGAATATCTGAGGAAACGGGCACAAAGCAACAACTTCCTCCAGAAACGCGCGCAAACCTGCACAATAAAAGTCCTCCTGTTTCAAACAAAGATAAAGTCCAACACTATTCCCAGAGTTTCTTCGTAAATCAGACGTTAAGGTGTAAATAAAGTCATATAGAGTGCACAAATCTGGCTCTTAGTTTCTGTAGAATACTGTTAAATTGGTATGAATTACTTTGTTTAGGTTTTTTAATATTTGATTATGCTGGAATTGTGAATAATGAAAAAAGAAATGTATTATTTAAAACAAATATGATTTGGTGTTCAGGGTTAAAATAATTAATTTCGTTTTAAAACATTTGTAACTATTAAATAAATAGGCTGTTAATTTTTTCTGTAAAGCTTTTAAATGGGCGACATTAGGCCTAATCCCTTTAACAGAGGAAGACCAGTCAGAGGCAGCCAAGCACTCTGTTGTGTAAATGACAACAACCAATACACAATGGCAAACTTGCAGTCTAAATTCAGATTGTAAAATTAAAGAATATTAAAAATGATAATGTGTACTAGCATGAGTAGGTATAGATGAAGACATGAGATATCAACAACGTCATTTCCACTCTAATTAATGCCCAGTTTTTTAATGAGTATCTCAGTGCTGTATTTCAGTACAAGTTACTGTCAATGGCCATGAAAGAAATAATGCTTGATTAATGAAAATTGATTAACGTTTGTCTTTTTATTAATATAAATTTGTGACAGCACTGAATTGATACGGAGAGTGAGGCGCTTCCAGATTGCTCAGTACAACTGCCTGGTGATTAAATATGCCAAAGACACCCGCTACTCTGAAACAGGAATGGCCACTCATGACAAGTAAGGATAAATCATCTGTGTACATTCAGTGTGTGTGTGTGTGTGTGTGTGTGTGTGTGTGTGTGTGTGTGTGTGTGTGTGTGTGTGTGTGTGTGAGACCATTTCTGACACACAATTTCATGGCTCCTTGTCCTACAGGAGTACAATGTCAGCTGTGCCAGCCAATTGCCTTAGAGATGTTTGGGGTCTGGCACTGGGAGCAGCAGTGATTGGTATCGATGAAGGACAGTTTGTAAGTATAGAGTTTTGTCTGTGAGACCAAGTTCTTAGCAGAAAGTTTTCATGAGACTGATCCATTTGCTGGAAATAGGCATTGACTACCACCACGTGTAGTTTCACTTATGTCAGATCCTGCTTGTTAGAGCTCAGTGCTTCAATGTTCTGCCGACGTTAATGTTTCTAATTCAGGCCATTGTAGTGTGCATTAGATGTTATGTCAGGGTTAGAGCATAATCTCTGTTCAAATATATTCATGTATCACAAGGTTGACATTATGCTTATTTCATTATTGACATTTAGCAAATCATCTGATCATATTTCTGCAGTACACTGTTATTCCTCTTTGTTAATTGCAGTTCCCGGACACTGTTGAATTCTGCGAAGAAATGGCCAACATGGGCAAAACTGTTATAGTTGCAGCACTTGATGGCACATTCCAGAGGAAGGTGAGACTCTAGTTCAGTATATAACACTCCCAAGATATTTACGTAGGCACGGTGGCTTGGTGGTTAGCACGTTCGCCTCCCAGCACTGGGATCTTGGGTTCAAGTCCCATCTGGGTGGAGTTTCCATGTTCTCCTCGTGTCTGCGTGGGTTTCCTCCGGGGGCTCCGGTTTCCTCCCACAGTCCAAAAACATGGAGGGTAGGTGAATTGGCTTCTGTAATAACTGTCCTGGTGTGTGAGTTAATGAGTGTGAGCCCAGATATGGATTGGTGCTCTGTCCTGGGTGAAATCCTAGTGCCCGATGCAGGTGCACGTCCTCCAGGTGGACGGTCGTTTCTGGTCGAGAGTACGCTGTGTGTGTTTGGCTGCCGCTTCTCGCCAGTGTGTGTGTGTGTGAATTGAGCGTTCTGAGCAGTGTAGATTGTAAAGCGTCCTTGGGTATCTAGAAAGGCGCTATATAAGTGTAACGATAACTAACTAACTAACTCCCAAGGGAATCCTCCATTAATTGATTGTTTAATCATATATTCAGTTTCCACAAGCTAATATTAAAACAGTCTGTAGTGCTTTGTAATACTAAGGAAGTTTATAAATTATATTTAGAACATGCAAGCAGGTGTGTGCTACTGTGATACTATTTTAATACAATTATTAGTCAGCAGGCTTTAGTAGTCTTCATGCATAGAGATGAGTCAAAAGTTTTCTCAGTAAATAGCTATTTTCTGAGGAAATGTTTGAGATTTATACGGAAAAAAAGGGTTTGAAAGCTGTTAAGAGGATATGAAAGTGTATAAGAAGTTGTGTGTGGGTGCCATGATGTTATTAGCGACATTGTTTTCCATTACTTTGCTTTCTTCTCTTCACAGCCCTTTGGCAACATTCTGAACCTGGTGCCTCTGGCAGAGAGCGTGGTGAAGCTTAATTCTGTCTGTATGGAGTGCTTTAAAGAGGCATCCTACACCAAGAGACTTGGAGCAGAGCAGGAGGTGAGATGGGGACAGAATGCAGCTTTTGAACCTAAAACAAAAAGCTGGTGGGATATTCAGCCTTGGAGCAAAGAATTATTTATCAGTTTGTTCAGCACTACAAGGTCCAGCAGTCCACAGAAACAGCCAAAGAACTGTTAAAATACAGTTTACACTATTTATTTTCTTATTGTTATACTATATATTTATTTATTTATTTATTAGCAGTATTGTAGTCTACATTTAGGGTTTAAATTCTAGTAAACAATTGAATAATCCGTTAAAAATATACAATTCACACCAACAAATACTATCACTCTTTCTGTCTGAAAGAAAAAACCACTAGTACGTTTGCAGTGACATTGCAATTTGCATACAATGACAGTCTTTGTGGCTTTCTCTTGCTATAAATCTTCAGAATATCCCTTTTTTATTAGCTATCCAAGCTTCTAATCTGGGATCCCCTGAACTAGACCTTACTCTTTCCTTCCCTCTGTGTCTGATTCAGGTGGAAGTGATCGGAGGAGCTGATAAATACCATGCCGTTTGCAGGAACTGTTATGGAGGTCTGATGTGTGAGAATAAGGAGAATAAATCTCCCCAAAGAGACGAAACACCCCCACAAGTGAAAACAGGGAAGCCGTTGGACCATAGTTCACCACGCAAGCTGTTTGCTACCCTTCAGCTATGAACACTACAGCACACAGGAAAAGAAAAGGCTCATCGGCACAGATGCATTTTCTTGACGCTAGCTTCAGGGTCTTTTATTAGCAGCTTCTGACACGTACTGACTACCTTTTTCTTCATCAGTAATTTATTTCCAGTGAAAGGAATCATTTCTGGAACTCGGAACAAAGGAGGGGTAGTAGTACTTTGTAACTTCAGACTAGTGTTTGATGTCAGTGCTTCAAGAATCACTTATTTTAGTTTGTTTATTGTTTTGTATGTTTTTTACATGTATATCTAAATGCAGTTAGACTGCACTGCACCCACAAAAAACATTGCCAGTGAACAATCTTGCTGTATTTTAATGTTTACTGAGCATTGTTGTAAAATATCACATTTTGTAATAAAATAATCTTATCAAATTACGGTTTCTGAATGGTAGTTTATTTGTGGAATCAGTAACTATCATGGTGTTTTAGTAGCACAAACATTTGTATTAACACACACAAGCCCTGCTGAAAAAGCTTGTCCTTTTTGTTTGTGAAAAGGCAGTGACAGTGAAAAGGCAGGGTGTAGCAATTTTGACAAAAGACATTTATTTCCCTTCCCTGCCATAATCCACAGTTTCATTGTGTAGACATTTGGCATTTTTATGCAGTTGATAAGAACAAGTGCAATACCATATTAAAGTAGTCATTTCAAATAATAAGGATGCAGTGATATGGGAATTATAGCCTGCTTCTAATGCTTCTATAAATTTTTGCAGGTGGTACATCAACATTTAAAAATGGTCAAATAAAAACTGCTACTACACATTCACTGGTTAGCATGGGGTTGTGTTAAAGATGCAGTACAGTGGAACCTCTAGCTACGAAATTGATCCGGTTCGTAAGTGGAAAAGTTCGTTTCTCAAGTCAATTTTCCTCATTTAAAATAATGGAAAAGCAATTAATGCGTTCCAGCCCCCACCCCGAAAGTCACCCTTTTTGAACTGATATATGTTTACAACACTCTCAAATTAGTAAACCAAAAAATAAACAGGTAGCTAAAAATAAAAAAGAAATACAGTGGAAACAGTAATAAAAAAAGAAAAAGTTTTAAGTGGTTACACATCGCTACCTTGAAGGCGTGACGACTGGCTGGAGGAGTAACACAGGCACTGGCTGTATGACGGGAGGTGGGGGGGGGGTGAATGTGGGGAGAGGAAGCGTAGACACGGTTTAACTTAGCAGACATCGAAATTCGTGCTATTTACACTAATGATAATTTGCTAATCTTAAAAGCTCACTCCAGTCTGGGGGCGCTGGGAGACTCGCCTATTGGGGTCAGTGGCCATTTCCAGCCGCCGGCTCGGATTCGTTTCTAGAGTCGTGGTTCGTTGGTGGAGGCAAAAAAACATTCAAATGCCCGGTTCATATTTTGGAAAGTTCGTTAGAGGTTCCACTGTATTTTTGTACTGTAGATGTGCTTGTTTTTACTATGTATGATACATATTACTGTACTTTTATCTAAGATCTCTCCAATAAGAATTTGCAGACAAATGATTTCAATATCAACAAACATCCCTAATTTTAAAGTGTTAATCTGTTACAGTAAAAAAATTAAAGAAAAATGAACAGCAATAACACAATTTAGCAATACCTATATCCCAGAACGTAAGGCAAGAGTGCTGTTATTAGCCACATGAAGCTGAAGTCAAATGGTGGTGGAAATATCAGGTGTTTAGAGGCTGCAGAGTGGTTTGATTTACTTGTCTCAGGCTAAAAAACCAAATTAAAAAGCTGAATCAAAAAGAACAGTTGGTTATAGAGTAAACGTATCAGGACATTCATATTTGTTAAAAACACCCGATATTCCTTGAGTATGAAGATTGAATAACACGTATTAAAGTGTGTTGTAAACCTGTTATCATCAGTGCCACAGCAGAGTTAGCCTGAGCTCCAAGTAATAATAGATTGGCAAGGGAAGGCCCGACATATTACCACTGCAAAGTGGTACAGTGTTTTAAGGATCACATGAATGCATTATATCCTGGGGACTTGGGAAAAGCTGTGAATAAACAAGGCCTGTGTCAAAAAGGGTACACCGTCTCAGTTAAAGACACCAGAGTGGGTATTTCCCATTAAAAAAACACCACATTTAGTATTCAGTTTGAGAATACAGGGCACAAACCATGACCAGCTAAAGTTACACATTAATGATTCATGGCTTTATCCCAGTAGAATAGACCAGGGCTTTATTTGACCAGCAAGAGAAGCAATTGAACGTAAAGCTTTACTGATTTACTGTTTGTTTCTTGAGGCCTTAACCGCCACAGTCGACTGATCTCTGTCACGAGGAAAAAGTGGCCTGAGCAGTCTTTCACTGGTTGGCACAGTTTAATTGCAACTGGGCCGTTTAACTCTATTAGCCACAATGATCAGGGTCAAGGCACAATTTACACTGTCAAAATAGGACACTGTTGAAATAAAGGGCAAAGAAAACACTTCAGAACAGTGTGAGCTTGGAGCGGTAACAGCCTACTCCGGCATCAGCAGTTTCACAATGACTCACATTATATATCGACAACATTTGTGCAATCGGTGCTCATCATCTCTAAGCCAGACAACATTCAACAGCTCTGAAAGAGAAAGGCTGTCTTTCTCCAAGCAAAGTACAAAGAATAATTCCAACCAATCAACATCAAGGAGTGCCAGGGCCTATCCATGTACAGGAGCTCTCACTGGCTGCTTATTTTTAGACCCCGCCACGCTCTGTCATGTGATCAGGCCATTGAATTGTCCATTTAGGCTCTGCTTCTGTCAATAGGCTGGAGGCTGGTAGTCACTGCCCCCCACTGGGTCCTGCTTGGGCACGAACTGAGGCTGCTGGTAGATGTCTGTACGGCTTGGGGGGAAGGAGGTGTAATCAGATGTGGGGTATGAGGTGTGATCCGGTGGGACATACGCAGTGGGGTACTCAGAGGTGTGATCTGGAGGGTTTTCAGCGTAATTTGGTGCAATCTCTCCGACACCTTGACGAAACCTCATCAGGGCAAAGTATGTCAGTGAGGCCTGCAATAGAAGAAAACCTTCACTTCATACACTTAGTCAGTTTTGTATTATTTTTATATTCACCTCCATGCTTTCCATCTTCACCTGGGAAAGTCACTATTGTTTGTTTAGTCAGTGGCAACAACTTTAAGCATATATTGTTAATCTAACTGCTGGGAAGCCTTAAGAATATATGTCTGCAGTTGCTAGTAAAAGTATATATTCTAGTGGGCTTTCCTTAGTTTCTTTTGAAACTGAAGATTCACTGAAAACCCCTGTCCTTGTGTCCAAGCTACAAGATGTTGTCACTGAAGTTGAATGTTAGCTGTAATAAAGATTTGAAAAACCAGCTAAACCACATTGACCGTGCTTATACGGCTATAAATAGTAACGTCATATGTTATGTTACCAGATACTTCTGTCTGGCATGTTTTAAAGCATCGTTCTGACGAGGAGGATCATGTGATGGAACACAAATCCTTTTTATAATATACGCTCTTTAATTAAAGTATAAAGAAAGTAATTTGTAGTGTTTTATTGATATGCTGTTCTTATAAAAACCTGAATATCCTTTACATCTCAATGACAGCGACCAGAATGAGTGTAATCTGAGATGTTGTGGAGGGAAGTGTGTCTACACAACACTTCAGTCTTGTTTCCAAGTAAAGCTATGGGCTGTTTCCAAGCCCTAAATATTGCTCACATTCATGAAATGTAGTAAATTGTCAGAGGGAAATATTCTTACCCAGGAGGCAATAGAGAAGAAGGAGAAGGCAATGACTGCATGTACAGCATCAGCAGGAATGCCTCTTACATCAGTGGTGTTTGCCCATTCGTTAGCCAAAAGGCAAAAACACACAAACCACAGAAACGTCCAGGCCCCTGTTCCAAACACAGATGGAGAGAAAACAGAAAGTATGCACTGTCAGTGAGGGGGGGAAAGAGGAAGTACATAATAAATTAGTATTTGCATATCCATCTTGTTGTGACTATGACACATTAGAAACTACAAAAATTATGGAAAGTAGTGTCTTAAAGAGTTTTCGACCCTATCACTAAAGTTACATAGTGCAGTTGCTGCAGTGCCAAGCCCAGTGTAGCAATGACACAGGGTCTTCTCCCAATTAAAGATCAGTGGAGCATCACAGTGATTTTGAAGCTACAAAAATTAAAGTATTAAAGAAAATACAACCTACTGTTCCTTTAACTTGAAATCTCATGATCTCAAACTGTTATTGTCTGAGGCATTATATACTTCACTCAAACTGTACTTCATTTAATCCTTTTTTTTTTCCTGCCAAAAAGTACCTGAAAAAGCCAGGTCGATTGTTACCACGTGCTTCCTCTCCTGCGCATTACTCATCATTGGGAGGTAAGCGTCTAACATGAGGAAGGCCACGCAGACGAGGAAGGCAACGACCCCGATGCCCACAGCGTAGTGGCATGCTCCATCTTTCTGGTTGAATACACACACCACTTCAGGTCGGGTTGGGGAATTTATGTAGCCTTCCGCAGTGACGGTGGCAAAAACCACAATGGCAAACACCTAGTATTCCCAGACCGAGAATTCAAAGAGAAAAAGGGAAGTGAAAGTAAAGAGGTTTAGACTCAATAACTGTCAAAGGCAAAGTACAAATATATCAACATCCATTACTTTTACAGAAATAATTAAGATGGACATTAGGCCGATTCAGGCGGTTTGATACTAAACCTTCTAACCTTGTAAAGAGTAAATTATTCACAGTGGTGGTGCTGGGACCACGTCTCATAAATCTATTAGTCGTTAAAATGAAAGCATGCAGGGGGGGGGGTAACATGAGGTGGAGAGAGGCGCAAGGTCTAAGGGGGACCACTAAAGCCAGCAACATAGTTTTGTCTTAAAGATAATTAGCAAGATGGTTTTCGATTCTACAAACAAGCTTCCTGAATCTGTTGTGTTCACTTTCACCACAAAACCAAGCACACAACAGACACCAGCCATGCACGGTAGAGACTACGGTTGGTCAACGTTTGGAGTCTTTTCACAGCCATGACCACAGCTCATCTCACATTACCTCCCAGCTGCTGTGTTTATATTTTCACCACCTCACTGGGTTGTAGGAAGAGGTTGCAGAGCGCACACTCTGTCCTTGCCGTGGATATTTACATGGTATTGCATTATACCTAGTTCAGTGACTCACATCATTCGTCTGACTGACCTAATTCCTCATCTGTGAGTTTGTGTGACTCTGAAGACATGCTGGTACTGTGAACAGGCTTAAACGGATTAGTAAAAAAGATAACCTCAAAAGACATGTTAGTGACAAAATAAGACCTTGACCTAAGCACCTCTGAAATTCCTTAACTTCCTTTATAAAAGAAAAGGAAGCTTTATAAATGTCAAACGATGATCACAGGGTGTTTATGGAAAACCCCATTAAAAGAAGAACACATTTATTTACACAACAGTCAGACTGCTGCTCACGGGATGCTGGAAGCAAGACAACTGTCCTGTATGTGTTTTCTCTCAGAGGACTTGGCTTCAACCTTAAGCACTCTAAAGCCAGGAAAAACAAAGACAAATCAAACTTCAAATCCTCTTTTAAAAGTGCAGTTCTTGGTTACTGTTCCTCTTCAGGATACAGAGAGCACAGTTCGCGATGACAAAGATAACGATGGTCATATGTTAACTCCGCTGGGTTGCACCACATGACTCTGAGTGACATACTTGCGTCCCAGATCTTGTCTTTCCTGTATTTGTGCTTAACAGCATCAGCTGCATGTTAACAGTTGAGTGAAAGTTATTTTGTTTGGTTTCAAATATTATATAGAGATAACACACATCCACAATAAATATTAATGAACTATTTATTTTCATTTGAAGTGTTTATGCTTATTTTATTTGATACATGATAATATGTTTATAATATATATTTATTATATATTTTAATATATTTTATGTAATCAAATATAACATATAATGTGCAGGTGCTATGGAGCGCCGTTGATGACATCCTTTCACAATTATATATTAAAGCTTATGAATAATTAAATAATATATGGAATTAATAAGGTGTGTGAATAACATGTTAAAGGCAGGGGAACAAAATATTAAAATATCTTGTTTTCACGCATAAAATATCTCGTTTGCCCGATTTAATTTTTATTATGAAGGTATGTCACAGCCCTCAATTTCCGTTTTGCCTTGGTCCACAGTATTAATATTCAACCAGTGTAAAATCATTGTACACGTATCTATAATGTGTATATGTGTGTTCTCTGAAGAGTATATGCGCTTATATTCACTTAGAAAAGCAACAAAACAAGACTTAACCAAACGTTATTCGGCTGGACGTGTAACCGTTGAAACTTTTATTGTGGAACGGAAAGTTGCCCATGAAGCTGGAGACAAACCAGCTTTAAATGTACTCAATTTGTTAGTACAGGAATAACTGTAAACATGACAGGAGGACATTTTCGTTACTCGGTTGTCACCCGTCGTCAGTTACTCACCCAGCTGAGTATCCGCAGCACAGTTTGCGGCTGTTTGAGGAACTTGACGAAGTCGAAGCTGCCGCCCGCTAACGACGCTCCATAAACACTGGTCTCACCGGACGCCATCCTACTTCAGCACGGATACAGTCTCTGGTAAACACGACAATTATCTCCGATAAACTCGAGAATATAGATCCTAAGACCGCTACTAACGCCGCCTCTTGGTGATTTGTGAGAATCCTGAACGAATCGGTTCATCTGAACCGACTCTTGAGTAATAAATTGGTCGAACTGATATATTAAAGTCCTCGAATTAACCCCTACAACATTTTATTAGTTAAGAACAATAAAGATATGCCTTTTCAGTACGAGAGAATATTTCAATATGCTTTAAATCCTGCCTCTGTCTCTAATCAGACCTCCAACACCTGCGGCTGAAAAGTCCTGCAGCTTGACAGGATTGGTTCCTTATGTTTATGACGTCTGAATCTGTGTTTTCAAAGCAAAACTGCTCCACTACATCTCTGATTGTTTCGTGTGCAATGATATGCCTTCTACCATATAAACAACATCACACATTAATGTTAACCAGATTAAATACTTCATTTTCAGAGGGTGGGGTCTTTGTATGAAGTTGAACACTAACTAATTACAAACAACTACTAATTTTACTATCCCTAAATTCATAGAAGTGTGGTTATATATTTACAGATATTTATATAAAGTCAAAATAAAATGCATTTTGAACATAACCTGTGTAAAAAGCTGTTATTTACATAAAAGGAAAGCCAGTGAGAACGGTCTTCAATAAAGTATATCACTGAGTCTTACGTTCGAATCTGTGAAAAGGAGAATTCGAAAGAATCGGTTCATCTGATCCGACCCTAGACTTTTTCCTGTGTGGGCGGGTGGGGGTGTCTGTTACCGAGAACAATATCAACACGTAGTTTCCCTGCTAGAACAACAGAGAAATTGCAAACCACACAAAGGGCCTGATTTAACTATATATATATATATATATATATATATATATATATATATATATATAGTCAGGTCATTTATGTGGTTTGCAATTTCTTATTATATATATATATATATATATGAATGAGCCTTACTCAATGCCAATAGGGCTTTAAAATGGTATAAACCCCCCATTGTGCTTTTTACAGCATCTCTGTGGTGATAGCACACCATCCAATACCTTTGGAACTACTGTAGTGGCGTTTGTGATCCACAGCTAATCATTCTACACCAGTACCTGACCTTGCTGAATGTTGTCAAAATCAGATGCTCACCAAAATGTTCCAACATCCACTGTGTAATGCCTGTTACTGAAGAGCAGAGGCTGGTTCGTCAACAAGGAGGTGAAGACTCAGTGTTACCCTTCATTGAGAAATGCTGAATGAGCAAGCATCCATACATTTTTGTCCATAAAGTGTGCATGAAAACACACTGGATGATTTTTATTTTTATGACAATGTACAAGTACAAAAGTTTCTCCATGTAAACTGTATAAAATATTTCCCTGAACATTCTAATAATTTTCATATGCACAGACTATCAAAAGGTTTTTATAATGATTTCTTAATTATCACATTTTAAACAGATCTTGGTCTGAACTGATCATCATTGATTGACCTTCAATAATACAGCACAGCAACAGTGAAAAAGTGTATTTGGGCTATATATCTATATGAGTCACACATGGGTTCATAGTGGGTTACCTTCATTAGAAATACCACTGTGTTCTGAGGTGGGCTGCTCTACAAATGCTCTATTTGTAGCCCTTCTTTGTCTCATCAATTTCCCTGGAAGGCGTCTTTATGTCGGGCCAACACTTAACCAAAGGACAAATCTTGCTGGGCTGCTCATGTGGGCCCTGAATATTGTTGTCTAAAACACTAAAACTATTGGCTTTGTGAAATGTACCTCTGACATATCTTACAGGTGCTTTGCTACCAGAGATAAATGTGGGAATGACTCAAACATATTCAGTAAAACTGCCCTCCTTGGATACGTCTTCCTGAACACTGGTTTCGTCCTCCTCTTTGCTGTATTCCTCCGGTATACTGATTTCATCCTGTTAAAAAACATTATGGTGACCTCTAATACTCCTCATTGCTCACTAGGATAATTTGATTGCTTGTAAAATGTAATTTGTAGACAACACTGTGAAAATTCATAGAGATTGAACAATACAGATGGTATTTAATTGTGTGAATGGACTGGAATCTTTAGAAAATGTTTGGAATGCTGCTCTTTTTCAGGGAAACAGAACGGTCTTTGTGTAAAAGCACAGTACCTCATCAGAGTCCTCAATCCGAGAGGCTTCTACAACGTCTGCATCTTCTTCATATGCATCTAAAACCTAAACAAGTGTACATGCTGAGTACATGTCATCACTCATTTTAAACAATCATTCGGCATAAATCAGCCGGGCAACCATACTGTCAAATGTAGCTTATCAGTCAAGACATATTTAGAGAAGTTGTTTAGGATATGAACCTAAAAGATAACAATCTTTGTGACAAATAGCTACCACACTTCAATATGGGGCTGCTGTTGCAGTTTTGGACATTTTTGACAAGAGTATATTACACAGGGTCAGAAGCCACTAAAGCAAACCTATGGAAGCCTTTTTGTGCCATGTGTGTTATGATTTAAATCTGCACTTGTAATAAGGAACTCTTGGGACAGGGCCATGTTCAGTTTTACACATTTGATGTATGTATCTTCTCAGATCATGGAACTTCACCCACTACTGTCTAGTTGTTGACAGATATATAATTTAATGTGAAGGAGAAATTGTGCTTATTGTCATTTTACAACACTGTACAAAGAAATGGGACCTCTGCATATGATCTATCTCTGGCAGTGAACACACACCCCGAAGTAAGTGGGCAGACTGGGGAGCATTGTGGGGGTTAGATGCCTTGCTAAAAGATCCTTTAACCTTTAACCTTTAACCCAAGACTGCTTTTCTAACCATTAGGCTCTTCATGTTAGATAGATCAAGTCACGAGCTCTAGTCGAATTCAGCATAAGAAACATATCTAGGGTAATCCAGTAAATGGGGAAAATGGAGTTTGATTATTTGGCATCTTCTAATAATACACATTTATCCTCACCAATTCTTCATCAACTTCTTCATCATATTCCTCCTCTGGTTCAACATTGTACTCATAAATGTGGCTCATCTCTGTGATATCCTTAATACTGAAAACAAAGAGATATTTTTTAATATTCACAGTGTACCCTTCTGAATAGCAAGCTGAGGGAGAGAGAAAGTTCTGGAAAAAAGCTGAAGAAAATGCCTTGAGCAGTCTTTTTTTTGTGTGTGTTTGTGGCAGGCATCAAATCCTAAATTTGTTCATATTTAAAAAGTTGTTCAGTAAAAACACTGGAAAATAAATAAACTGTTCTTGTTTTTACTGCAAGGGCATCAGTCACACAGCTCCAGGTACCTGGAGGTTGTGGGTTCAAGTCCTGGTGCTCCGGTTCCCTCCCATCATCTAAAACCACATGTTGGTAGGTGGATTGGTGATTCAAAAATGTGTGTGTATGTATGCGTGTGTGTCGCCCTGTGAAAGACTGGTGTCTCTACAGGGTTTGCTCCTGCCTTGTGCCTAGTGATTCTGGGTAGGCTCCAGACCCACCGCAACCCTGAACTTGATAAGTGGTTACAGACAATGAATTAATAAATGAATGTTAATAGCGGCACGGTGGCGCAGCAGGTTAGTGTCACACAGCTCCAGGGACCTGGAGGTTGTGGGTTCGATTCCCACTCCGGGTGACTGTGTTCTCCCTGTGTCTGCGTGGGTTTCCTCCGTGTGCTCCGGTTTCCTCCCACAGTCCAAAAACACACGTGTGTGTTTACGAACACAAATGTGTCCGTAGGGGTGTGTGTGTGTGTTGTCCTGTGAAGGACTGGTGCCCCCTCCAGGGTGTATTCCTGCCTTGTGCCCAATGAACTTGATAAGCGGCTACAGATAATGAATGAATGTTAATAGATCATGAAAAAGACTGATGTTAGTAGAAAAAAACAAAGCCGATAAACACAATAGCAGTATGCCTCAGTGTTTATGCAAAGCTACACACAGTGTTAGATCGGCCCACCACACTCACTCTCTGTATTTTCTGGTTTTCCTTCTTCCTAGCAATGATAAAATCAGAACAGCTATTAAGCAAAATCTCTGTATATGTTTTTTAATATGTTTTTCAGATCTTATGACTGCAGTGGCATAAGAAACAAACAGAAATAGAGCACTGATATACTCACGTAACACAAATCCATAAAGACAGCAAAGTGTCACAGCAACAATCAGCAGAATGAAACAGGTGAAAACAATGGCCGCCAGATGTAATGGAATCCTGTTGAGCACTAAAGCAGAAAAGAGTTTTCAGTATCCAAAAATTTCCTACAAACATGATTCATGGTCAGTCATTTTCTGTCAGGACTAGGCTCAGTGATTCCTTAACCCTTAGAAAATTTTAAGAAAATTTGTTTACTCAAAACACACTCGTAATAGCAATAAACCCAAGGGCAGTTGCTAAATTTCAGTACGTAAACAAATATTTGAACAAAACTTTCCTCAAGCATTGTAATAAACTAGTTTCATTTTTCTAAGTTTTATTTAAATTTATACTGTGTTTAACCAGGTCTAGAGTTGGACAAAATAGCCCCTGATCACCTCAGAAATATTTTGGTAATGTTTCTTCACATCACAGCCATTCTAAGGTTGGTATTATTAACAGCACATTGCTCTCTATTAACTATTTCCTATATTATTTCCTACCCAGTAAACAAGGAACGTCAATGGACGTCCAAAATCCATCTTAATAAGTTAGTTAAGTGGTGACCAATCGATAACGTCAGTGGACGTCCAAAATGCGTTTTATACAAGTAATTTATTTCGGGACCAATTAATAACGTCAATGGACGTCGAAAATACGTCTAATAGTCGTCTTTTCAATGTCTGTGTTTGGACGTCTTTTCAACTTTCATTTTCAACCTTAAGAGAACGTTGATTAGACGCCAGGAATCAACGGCTAATGTTTACTGGGTATAGTATAGAACCTAATTCAGGAGGGGGCGGCACGGTGGCGCAGCAGGTAGTGCCGCAATCACACAGCTCCAGGGGCCTGGAGGTTGTGGGTTCGATTCCCACTCCGGGTGACTGTCTCTCTGAGCAGTCCGCGTGGGTTTCCTCCCGCAGTCCAAAAACACACGTTGATAGGTGGATTGGCGATTCACAAGTGTGTGTGTGTGTTGCCCTGTAAAGGACTGGCGCACTAGCTCATAAGTGTTTTAACCAAACAATGCAGTGGATTATGGGTAATCTGCTGTATGCTAGTGTCCAAGGTTTGTACATTACTTTTGGTGGTGCATTGTGAGATTGTTGAAGTACACTGAAAATTGTCCACTGTGTTTTCAGAAATTACTCCAAAATAGTGCCAAAATAAGCATGAAAACCAGTCTTTGATTAAATAGGTCCAGTGGTAAACATAGAGTGGCCATACGTCCTCATTTACCCGGACATGTCCTCTTTTTTAGACTTAAAAAAACGTCCGGGATTTTGTTTTTCTAGAGTTTACATAGAACTTCGAGAAGTTTCCCGCCCTCCCCTACTCCGATTGGTTCGCTTGAGTGAGAAGGGGGCGTGGTGAAGTAGCCTAAAATCTTCTGATTGGACGGTCTGACTGTAGCGCTACCGTTATTGGTCGATAACCTGCTCTGTAAACATTTAATTGGTCAGTCCGCACGTCAGTAGTCCTTGTTTACGTCAGGCAAAGCTCATGTACCCAACCTCATCTCGAGCAGCTATGGCGAAACGTAAATGTAAGTTCTCGGGTGAATTAAAAAAGAAATTCCCATGTTTTGTGTAGCAAATAAAGGTGTAAAGGACCTTAAAGCACACATAGGTTCAGCTAGGCATACAACGGCAGCGAGGGGCGTGACCTAATCACCCCACCACCATCTCAGATCTGGTCACCCTAGTAAACATCACCGTGGGAACCTCTGTTCAAGTTTGTTCTATGTCTGGGATTGGAAAATCTCCTCAAAAGACTAGAGCTGGGTGTAGTCTGCTCCTGCGCAAGTCACCTCACCTTCTGTATTGACCAACTTTCTTTGACTCTGCACACTCGTAGTGTTGTCGAATGTGTTTGCTGCCTCACAGTGGTAGAACCCATCAGTCTCCGGAACCAGATAAAAAACGAGGACCGCGTCATTTTTCTCGAACAAATTGTGATACGTCCCTCTTCTCTTCAGCTTGGTGTTGTTGAAGAACCAGCTGTAGTGTACAAACGTTCCTCTCTCAACACTGCATCTTAGCCACAGTACTGACACCTCAAAGTGATGCTCGACATGTCTGTGCTGAATATCCATATTCACAGCACCTCCAACAGACTCTGGTTAAACAACAATGAACAGTCTATAACTTAAAAAAAAAAAAAATATATATATATATATATATATATATATATATATATATATATATGTATATATATATATATATATATATATAGATATATATATTGCAAACCATTAATGCATCACACATGTCTTTTGTATTAATATTCATTCTGGTGAGTGAGTGCTTTCTTAAGTGCTCTTTTTACCTATTGTTAGGTTCAACATGCTACTCCGAACAGTTCGAGTGCCATCATCTGCCAGACATCTTACCAAAACCGTGCCGTTGTCGGGTTGAATTGGCATTTCAAATACAGCACGCAGGCCACTTTTTTCCTCAAATTTCTCATTGTTTCTGAGAAGGCTGGTGTTGACAGGCAATGTTCCTTTATTGGACTCGCATGTTACAGCAGCCCAGATTAATCCCTTCTCGTCTTTAGATAATTCATAAGTGACTTCAGGAGCCGACAAACGCTCTGAGTTAGGCAAAAGGAGAAAAAAAGAAAGAAGGAAGGAAGGATAAAAAGATAGAAATACTTTCAGTACTGTAAATCCTTAATTTAGTGGTTAACAACACCTAAACCAAAAAGGCTCTTCATTCTGGATACAAAATGGTGGCATTCTCAAGAAAACACTGAGATTCCAGGGCTCTTTTTCTCAGGAGATACCTACACTGTACGAGACTGAATCTAAAGTTTTCCATCTGAGCTCATTTTTTGTCTAGAACTGATATTAAAGAGATCTCTTACTGTTTCTTTCCTTTGAGGAATTGATCAGAAATGCAACACTGAAAAATAAGAATGTAAACAATAAACTATTACCTTTTACCCGTATGGTCTTGTAACTGAATGTGCTGTTGGAGTACACAGTGCCGTTGAGTTGGTTTGAAACCACACAGCTATATTTCCCACTGTCTGTGCTGGAAAGACTGTGAATGCTCAGGTAGTTGTGAGATCTATTGTACTGCAGCTGAACAGGTGCATCATCCAGGAGCCAATCATATAACATATATGTCCCATGTTCCACAGTGCACCTCAGAGTCACACTCTCGCCCTCCAAGAACTCCTGAGAAGGTGGCTCTGATTTGATAAACACACCCTGCACTCTTACTGAAAAAAAAACAAAATATTATTTTAAGGTGACACCTAGTGGTCAGAATCCTCAAAGCATTTAAAACATGGTACCCCTCACAAAGGGGACCCTTTCTATGGCACACAAACTGCTCCATTCACTACAAAACAATTCTTAATGTCATGTGAGCTGTCCTTTGCAACTAATCACTCACAGAATATTATTTATACTTTATTTAAGTGAATGTACTTGAGTTAATTTGACTAGTTACTCTTTACTTACCAATAACCTTGAACCTCATTGGGTCACTATACGAGGGGATGATCGCTGTGTTGTTGTGTCCACTCGCTTTACATATTAACATTCCATCAAGGTTGGACTTGACGGGCACATTAAATTTGCCAGGCTCTCCATAGAGGGCACTGTATTCTGAGATACGTCTCTCAAAATCACCCTCCTTAAAGAGCTCATACAAAACATCCACGCCTTCTGGGATGTCGTCCACCTTACAGAAAATCTCCTCATAAGTTGACAGGGGACTTTCATTAGGACCTGTAATCGTGGGTTTACCGAGCCTTTGACCATCTGAAACAGCAAGTTATAATGGAAAATGATAAAGTTAAAATGGAAACCCAACTGTTTTTCAATTTTTTTTGAGTAAACCAATGTACAATAAAAGCTCACATCTCCATAAGAAACCCCTCTGAATGGCTTTGCTTACATATTAATTTGTTTTTCACTAGTTTTATGAGAGGTATTGTATTATTGGAAAAAAAACCATTGCAAATAGACTCACAGCTATAAAACATCATTCTTTTATTTTGTATTTTAATGTAAAGGGTAATGCAAATATATGAGACATGATTTTATAATTGCAAGATTAAATGGTCTCCAAATAATGAAATAAGATTAAATATACAGAGTAGAACAGCAGGGATACATTTATTTAATGTCAAATATTTAGGTCGTTCCAGTTAAAACAAGTAAAGTAAAGTAGTTTAAAGTGAAGTAAAGTCAATGTTTGTTCAACTTAGAAAATAACATGTGGTCACTTCACTTACCTGTCTTTTTCCACATGCTGCAGAGACCTAGTTAAATAAATAAATAAATAAATAAGTGAAAATTAGATTTTCACTTCCCCTTCAATGTTTCAGATACAAAAGTAGTAAATATGAGACTTTTATTACCCAGAACAACCAGCAGCTGCAAAAAACTCATTTTGGTCATAATCCTGTGAAAACAAGAAATCTCACGAGATCAGATGCAGAATTCTAAATGACAGCACTTAAAACATACAAGCAACCGAAAACACTCTCTGAGACCCGCTACGAGAGACACACCTCATCCTTGGAAGAGCTGGATATGACACACCCCTTTCAGTCTCTGTCCAGTTCACCATGTGCACTGAGCTGATAGTTGCTCCTGTTTACACCCCACCGCCTCTAACCGAAGACAACCCCCAGTCAGGAATGGCATTTTCAGTTGGTAAATATTTTCAAGAATTTTAAAGCATAATAATTCACAGAGGAGAGTTTGCCCAAGCATCATTGCTCACTAACAGCTCAACACATTCACATCCAAATGCAGAGAGACAACAATGTCCTTTTTTAATACCCAGTTTTCTCCCATTATAGTTATTAGCAATTCTGTTTGTTAGCTAAGACACCCCCAATGACATGGAGAAACAAAGCTGAGAGGGTGCGTCCTCAGGAACCTGTAAAATCAGGCAATATTTTGAACTACTGCTAACACAAAGTTTACTGAGCTCAACAGTTTTGTAGGACAATGCTAACTGCTCAGGTTTATCATATCATTGGTGGAAGCAAGGCGTGGGCCTCTTGAATAATCGAATGTTTCAGCAGTTATGCCCCACCTCCAGGAAAAAATTATATTATTGTTAATATAATAATGATTAAAAAACCCATCCTAGAGTGAATGGCCACTTGAGAGCACATTCTTTGAGGAATCAATGGTTTAGCACATGGTTTAATGATGATGTACAGCATTAGTGAAAAAAAGACATTCTACAATTTGTGGTAGTGCATTTATTTATCAGCAAACATCAATATACCACAGAATTTAGCATGCTTAGTGTTCTTTATTGTCACATACTCTTGTATCACAGTAATGTACTGTAATATAAAAAGTAAAAAATTAAAGTAAGAAAATAATAAACATAACTGAGGAGTCAGTTATTACTGAGAACAGGGAGCACTTCAGTACAGAGCTGTGGACTAGCGCTTTGTTCCAAACCAAAGATTCTTCAGATCCATAAGCAGAGCTGACATTTTTATGATGGTGCTTCTTGTCTGGCTCCTTCAGATGCTGAGAAGAAATGAGGAAAAAAGTGAAATTAACACAGTGTTGAATCTCTTTTGTTCAAACTGGGACTAGGTTTGAAAATTAGCCAGTTGCTAACACTGGTATATTTACTTCTTCTGTACTGATATATATATATATATATATAATCACTTACAGATACACAGTGTGATCAAAAGTTTGTTAAAAACTGCTTTTTTTTCCAAAATTTCTTCTGACGTTAATATAATTTGGTCCACTTTGCTGCAGTAACAGCCTCTACTCCTCTGGGAAATGTTTACAAAGGTCTAGAGACATTGCTGTTAAACAGACATTAGGAGAGCATTTGTGTAAGATTAGTTCTTGCTCACAAACAGCACTCCAACTCCTCCTAAAGATAGTGGATCATCACCCCAGTGAATGCTGTTCCACTGCTCCAAAACCATTAGCCAACACTTAGCATTTAGCATGGAGACATTTGTGCAGGAGCTCCAGAACATCCCAGTTCAGGTAATGCTATTTTCTGCATGACAGCACCTGTGTACACAATTGGTGCTTCTTAAAGTAGCAAAATACACCACATACAATGAGTCTCAACAAACTTTTGGACTTATAGCGTACATATGAATCAAAATTTTGATTCATATTCAAAAAAGTTGCTAAGTGAGGGCGGCACGGTGGTGCAGCAGGTAGATGTCGCAGTCACACAGCTCCAGGGGCCTGGAGGTTGTGGGTTCGATTCCCGCTCCGGGTGACTGTCTGTGAGGAGTGTGGTGTGTTCTCCCTGTGTCTGCGTGGGTTTCCTCCGGGTGACTGTCTGTGAGGAGTTGGTGTGTTCTCCCTGTGTCTGCGTGGGTTTCCTCCGGGTGACTGTCTGTGAGGAGTTGGTGTGTTCTCCCTGTGTCTGCGTGGGTTTCCTCAGGGTGACTGTCTGTGAGGAGTTGGTGTGTTCTCCCTGTGTCCGCGTGGGTTTCCTCCAGGTGACTGTCTGTGAGGATTGTGGTGTGTTCTCCCTGTGTCTGTGTGGGTTTCCTCCGGGTGACTGTCTGTGAGGAGTGTGTTGTGTTCTCCCTGTGTCTGCGTGGGTTTCCTCTGGATGACTGTCTGTGAGGAGTGTGGTGTGTTCTCCCTGTGTCTGCGTGGGTTTCCTCTGGATGACTGTCTGTGAGGAGTGTGGTGTGTTCTCTCTGTGTCTGCATTGGCTTCCTCTGAGTGACTGTCTGTGAGGAGTTTGGTGTGTTCTCCCTATGCCTGCGTGGGTTTCCTCTGGGTGACTGTCTGTGAAGAGTGTGGTGTGTTCTCCCTGTGTCTGTGTGGGTTTCCTCCGGGTGACTGTCCGTGAGGAGTGTGGTGTGTTCTCCCTGTGTCTGTGTGGGTTTCTTCCGGGTGATTGTCAGTGAGGAGTGTGGTGTGTTCTCCCTGTGTCTGCTGTGGGTTTCCTCCGGGTGCTCTGGTTTCCTCCCACGCTCAAAAAACACACGTTGGTAGGTGGATTGGCGACTCAAAAGTTTCTGTAGGTGTGAGTGTGTAAGTGAATGTGTGAGTGTGTGTGTTGCCCTGTGAAGGACTGGCGCCCCCTCCAGGGTGTATTCCCGCCTTGCGCCCAATGATTCCAGGTAGGCTCTGGACCCACCACGACCCTGAACTGGATAAGCGCTTACAGATAATCAATGAATGAATGAATTTGCTAAGTGATCAAAGTAAAATTTCACCTGCTTAGACTTGACAGGTACCTCATTCTAAACTTCTACTTCCATAACAACTGTATCCACCACTTCAGTCTGCGGCTCGGACTCGGTCTCTTGCATGGCACAAACTGTCTCTGGGCTAAAATGTGAAGAAGAAACCAGGGCATGTCTTATTGTTTAGCATTAGTCTGAGAAAACACAACATTGTGCATTGTTTATGTTTCTATATTAAACATCTGAAAAATAAAATAACCCACTTGGTTTGCTCACAGCTGTCCACATCCCCTGAAATAGAGATACGCAAAGAAAGAGAGAGATGAACAGAGTATAATTTATGGATTAATGAAACAGAAATGACCAGCCAAGGTTTAAGGACGTACGGTCATTGCCTCTGTGTTGGTGACGTTCTTTTTTAAAGCTCAGGAACAGACAGCATGCTCCTCCCACAACAATAACCAGCAGGAAACAGCAGAAAGCCACAGCGATGACCTCTATGGATGTCAACTTAAAAGCTATGAAACAGTGTAGAACAGTGACTGTGATTAAGGCATAATCTGACAAATGTCTAATTTAGGAGCATAACGGCTCCTTAACCTCAAAATAACAATCGCCACATCATGCTTGGCGTCTGACGTCTGTTTATGTTTATTGCTGCACTGATCTGAGAGGTCAGTGTAGTGAACCGATAATTACACTGTGATCTTGTTTACTATCATTAATATAAGCCCCACTGTGCTCCCCCTCCCACTAAACACACACACAGTCTGGTGCAACTTAGACAACAACGTTATCTTTAATCATTAATCTTTTATACTTATATATGAATTTGATTAATATCTTCTTTTTAAAAAACTAACTATTTGTGATCAACTTCTCATTTTGAAACCTGTGCCTTTGTGATCACCAGCTCACCTGTCCTCTTAACCAGGACCTGCTCACTCTTCAACCACGTGGAATTGAGGTTAAAACTGTCCCTCACTTGGCAGCTGTAATGCCCAGAATTTGCTTTGTTGACATTTGTGAGCACTAGGATGTTGCCGTGAGGGGACAGGGCATGAGAATGGCCTTCTGATGGTAATGACGAGTTGTTGAAGGCCCAGGAAAACTGCGGGAATGTTCCCCTACTGATGATACACTGGAGCAGAGCAGCTGCAACCACAGAGTCTGCTGTCTGGAGGTATTCCATCACGATATGTACAGAGCCTCCTACAGGAACTGAAAGGTATGTACACACACAAATCATAAGGAAGCCTACAGAAACATCTATAAACATGTACTCCATCAAGTGTGAAATGCATTTTTACATGTTTCTGTTCAGTGAAAAGCTAATGTAGGTGTCATATAGCTTCATGAACACTGATTTACACTTGCTACACATTAAAACAATGGTGTGTTTGATATTGGTATTTATAAATTTGACCATTCTAGGGACCATTCATTCTCACAACAAAACAAAGGTTTGTGTTCATTCAGCGGTTCTGCGTGTTTTAAGGTGGAATGGTATTCAGGAGTAAGAAAATAACAGTAGAAACTCTTTTTTTTTAAACTCAAGCTGTTTAGTTTTGCAGCATGTTGCACGTTTAGGGAAGTTAGGGAAATATACCAACACCTGAGGACTTTCCATCATGCAAACTGACCACAGAGCTAGCTAATGATGAGGAAGTATTCTCAGAATGTCATGAAAAGTGTTTTCTTCTTTGCTTAAAATTAGGATTGTCGCCTTTTATATGGATTTTGCGCCACAACCCTCTCTTTTTAAAAGATATTACACTAAATGTTGGAACAAGGGCGGCATGGTGACGTCACAGTCACACGGCTCCAGGGGCCTGGAGGTGGAGGTTGTGGGTTCAAGTCCCGCACCGGGTGACTGTCTGAGAGGACTGTGGTGTGTTCTCTCTGTGTCTGCGTGGGTTTCCTCCAGGTGACTGTCTGTGAGGAGTGTGGTGTGTTCTCCCTGTGTCTGCGTGGGTTTCCTCCAGGTGACTGTCTGTGAGGAGTGTGGTGTGTTCTCCCTGTGTCTGCGTGGGTTTCCTCCAGGTGACTGTCTGTGAGGAGTGTGGTGTGTTCTCCCTGTCTCTGCGTGGGTTTCCTCCGGGTGACTGTCTGTGAGGAGTGTGGTGTGTTCTCCCTGTGTCTGCGTGGGTTTCCTCCAGGTGACTGTCTGTGAGGAGTGTGGTGTTTTCTCCCTGTGTCTGGTGGGTTTCCTCCGGGTGACTGTCTGTGAGGACTGTGGTGTGTTCTCTCTGTATCTGCGTGGATTTCCTCTGGGTGACTGTCTGTGAGGAGTTTGGTGTGTTCTCCCTGTGTTTGTGTGGGTTTCCTCCGGGTGACTGTCTGTGAGGAGTGTGGTGTGTTCTCCCTGTGTCTGCGTGGGTTTCCTCCGGGTGACTGTCTGTGAGGGGTGTGGTGTGTTCTCTCTGTGTCTGCCTGGGTTTCCTCCAGGTGACTGTCTGTGAGGAGTGTGGTGTTTTCTCCCTGTGTCTGCGTGGGTTTCCTCCGGGTGACTGTCTGTGAGGACTGTGGTGTGTTCTCTCTGTATCAGCGTGGATTTCCTCCGGGTGACTGTCTGTGAGGAATTTGGTGTGTTCTCCCTGTGTTTGTGTGGGTTTCCTCCGGGTGACTGTCTGTGAGGAGTTTGGTGTGTTCTCCCTGTGTCTGCGTGGGTTTCCTCCGGGTGACTGTCTGTGAGGACTGTGGTGTGTTCTCCCTGTGTTTGTGTGGGTTTCCTCCGGGTGACTGTCTGTGAGGGGTGTGGTGTGTTCTCTCTGTGTCTACGTGGGTTTCCTCCGGGTGACTGTCTGTGAGGACTGTGGTGTGTTCTCCCTGTGTTTGTGTGGGTTTCCTCCGGGTGACTGTCTGTGAGGGGTGTGATGTGTTCTCTCTGTGTCTGCGTGGGTTTCCTCCGGGTGACTGTCTGTGAGGGGTGTGGTGTGTTCTCTCTGTGTCTGCCTGGGTTTCCTCCAGGTGACTGTCTGTGAGGAGTGTGGTGTTTTCTCCCTGTGTCTGCGTGGGTTTCCTCCGGGTGACAGTCTGTGAGGACTGTGGTGTGTTCTCTCTGTATCAGCGTGGATTTCCTCCGGGTGACTGTCTGTGAGGAATTTGGTGTGTTCTCCCTGTGTTTGTGTGGGTTTCCTCCGGGTGACTGTCTGTGAGGAGTTTGGTGTGTTCTCCCTGTGTCTGTGTGGGTTTCCTCCGGGTGACTGTCTGTGAGGACTGTGGTGTGTTCTCCCTGTGTTTGTGTGGGTTTCCTCCGGGTGACTGTCTGTGAGGAGTTTGGTGTGTTCTCCCTGTGTCTGCGTGGGTTTCCTCCGGGTGACTGTCTGTGAGGACTGTGGTGTGTTCTCCCTGTGTTTGTGTGGGTTTCCTCCGGGTGACTGTCTGTGAGGGGTGTGGTGTGTTCTCTCTGTGTCTACGTGGGTTTCCTCCGGGTGACTGTCTGTGAGGACTGTGGTGTGTTCTCCCTGTGTTTGTGTGGGTTTCCTCCGGGTGACTGTCTGTGAGGGGTGTGATGTGTTCTCTCTGTGTCTGCGTGGGTTTCCTCCGGGTGACTGTCTGTGAGGGGTGTGGTGTGTTCTCTCTGTGTCTGCCTGGGTTTCCTCCAGGTGACTGTCTGTGAGGAGTGTGGTGTTTTCTCCCTGTGTCTGCGTGGGTTTCCTCCGGGTGACAGTCTGTGAGGACTGTGGTGTGTTCTCTCTGTATCAGCGTGGATTTCCTCCGGGTGACTGTCTGTGAGGAATTTGGTGTGTTCTCCCTGTGTTTGTGTGGGTTTCCTCCGGGTGACTGTCTGTGAGGAGTGTGGTGTGTTCTCCCTGTGTCTGCGTGGGTTTCCTCCGGGTGACTGTCTGTGAGGGGTGTGGTGTGTTCTCTCTGCGTCTGCCTGGGTTTCCTCCAGGTGACTGTCTGTGAGGAGTGTGGTGTTTTCTCCCTGTGTCTGCGTGGGTTTCCTCCGGGTGACAGTCTGTGAGGACTGTGGTGTGTTCTCTCTGTATCAGCGTGGATTTCCTCCGGGTGACTGTCTGTGAGGAATTTGGTGTGTTCTCCCTGTGTTTGTGTGGGTTTCCTCCGGGTGACTGTCTGTGAGGAGTTTGGTGTGTTCTCCCTGTGTCTGTGTGGGTTTCCTCCGGGTGACTGTCTGTGAGGACTGTGGTGTGTTCTCCCTGTGTTTGTGTGGGTTTCCTCCGGGTGACTGTCTGTGAGGGGTGTGGTGTGTTCTCTCTGTGTCTGCGTGGGTTTCCTCCGGGTGACAGTCTGTGAGGACTGTGGTGTGTTCTCCCTGTGTTTGTGTGGGTTTCCTCCGGGTGACTGTCTGTGAGGGGTGTGGTGTGTTCTCTCTGTGTCTGCGTGGGTTTCCTCCAGGTGATTGTCTGTGAGGAGTGTGGTGTTTTCTCCCTGTGTCAGCGTGGGTTTTCATCCGGGTGACTGTCTGTGAGGACTGTGGTGTGTTCTCTCTGTATCTGCGTGGATTTCCTCTGGGTGACTGTCTGTGAGGAGTTTGGTGTGTTCTCCCTGTGTCTGTGTGGGTTTCCTCCGGGTGACTGTCTGTGAGCAGTGTGGTGTGTTCTCCCTGTGTTGGTGTGGGTTTCCTCCGGGTGACTGTCTGTGAGGAGTTTGGTGTGTTCTCCCTGTGTCTGTGTGGGTTTCCTCTGGGTGACTGTCTGTGAGGAGTTTGGTGTGTTCTCCCTGTGTATGCGTGGGTTTCCTCTGGGTGCTTCGTTATCTGCCCATGATCCAAAAACACACGTTGGTAGGTGGACTGGTGACTCAAAAGTTTCCGTAGTGTGAGTGAATGTGTGTGTGTTGCCCTCTGAAGGACTGGCTCCCCCTTCAGGGATTGTTCCTGCCTTGTGCCCAATGATTCCGGGGCGGCTCCAGACCCACCGCGACCCTGAACCGGATAAGCAGTTACAGACCATAAATGAATGAATGTTGTAACATTTTTTGTAAAACGTGTTCCCCTTTAGCCTTACTCACCCACTTCCAGGTCCACTGAGCTGCTCAGAAGCTGCTGGTTGTCTGTCTCAGCCCTGCACTGTACTGTTCCCATGTCTAGCCCCACAATGACTGGCAGGCTAAACCAGGCTTCCAACAAATTTGTCTGCTGCACAGATACATTCCTGCCATCCAGCAACAGCGAAAAGGTCACAGGCGGACTGCCACTGTCACACCTGCAGCTGATGTTAGCATGGTGACCTGAGCCATGATGGTAGAGGGTGAATGAAAGCTTGGGTGCTGACAGGTACTCTGTAAATGTAAAGACACATGCCAAGAAAAGTTACAAACTGTTCACATTTATTACTTTCCTACAAAAGTGTGTCTGATTCAGGTTTGTAACCATGCAACATTATTTGGTGTCTGAAAACGTGTAATCAAATCCTCACAGGAATGTACCAGTATTAAGTATTAAGCATTTCTAGATGAGTACATGCTAAATTAAACAAGCAATACACATTTGATTGTGGAACTAATGTTTAAATGAATAACAAATAACAACCAGTGTGGCTCAGTAAGATATTATATGACATCAATTTCACAAATAAATGACCAAATGTTTGACCAATACTTTTCACAACAACGGAGACCTCAGTGCTGCTGGAGGATGTGCTGAAATTCCCCAACTTGTTGGTGGCCAAACATGAGTAATATCCAGCATGCCTTTCGCTAGCTTTCTCCACTGTCAGTGTGTTCCCAGAGAAATGGTGGAAAGGTGAGTGTGAAGCCACATTCTCTTTGTTGTGGTACCACAGGTAGCTGAGGTGAGACCCTTTTCTGACGTAGCAGCTCAAGGTAAACTGTGCCCCTTCGTAGATGACTGGTGGCTCAGGATCAGAGACTAACTTGGTGCCCTGGACAGGAACTAAGAGAGAGGGAGTCATCAAAATATGGAGATCATCAAATAAATCCTTTTTCACACATACACTCTTTAAAATGAGGCCTATGAAGGTTTATGATGATGTTTTATACTCACTCATTACTTCAAAGTTCAGAGCATTGCTGGTGCTTGAGTGCCCTCTCGCTGTCACTCTGCAGGAATACTGTCCCTTTGACCTCTCATTGACTCTGAATCTAAATATGATTGGCTGACCTCCCTGTGTGTCTTCTGTTGTTTGAAGAACCTCTCCACCGTTTCTCAGGAACTCAAAGGTCAGAGGAGGCAATGAATTGGACAGTTTACATACAAACATCTCTGTTGATCTGATGTAGGCCATATTTGGTCCGGTGATCTCTGGTCTGAGAATAGATGCTCCTGCACTCAACACAGTCACTGAAGTTAGTAACACTATAATTACTGATTCATCCATTAATAGCACACTCCGTTGTATATTTTCTATGCTGTGTGTAGTCTGAAATGTACAAATACATATGCGACTGTCACGAGGGTGTTACCTTTAAAGGAACACTAAGTAATATTTTTACCTTAAAAATCATTGTGATGCTTAACTGACCTGTAATAGGGAGATTAGTGCCTCTGTCTTTGCTACTCTGCATTCAGCACCGCAGAAACTGCACCATGTAACTTTAAGAGGAGGGTAGGAAACCACCACCTTCCCTCTGTCTCATTGATTTCAATGCATTTATGTAATAATGAATTACAATATGGGTAGCCACAGGAGCAAAAACCCCAAATCTTACCTAGTGTTCCTTTAAGGATACGTAATTAGCATCTTTAACTAGGAAGCATGATTTACTGCATTTTATTTACACCCAGATTTGACTCCAGGCTTCTCATTAATCACAGTTGTTCACAATTGTACTTTAAGACTATGATTAATTATCCTAAGCTATATTTACAGTACAGTATAAGGCTAGGGGTAGAAGCACCCCTGAGTAAGATGCATCTTCCTGTCCTGTATAGATGGGGCTAAATTTAATCTCAGTGTACTCACTAAATGTCTAACATCTGAGTTAATCAGAAATTTCATTTCCATCACACAAAGACATATGCTGATACAGTTCTTAGATTTATTATTCATTCATTCATTATCTGTAACCCTTATCCAGTTCAGGGTCGCGGTGGGTCCAGAGCCTACCTTGAATCATTGGGCGCAAGGCAGGAATACACCCTGGAGGGAGCACCAGTCCTTCACAGGGCAACAAACACACTCACACATTCGCTCACACAATCACACCTGCGGACACTTTTGAGTCGCCAATCCACCTACCAACGTGTGTTTTTGGAGCGTGGGAAGAAACTGGAGCACCCAGCGGAAACCCACGCAGACACAGGGAGAACAAACCACATTCCTCACAGACAGTCACCCGGAGGAAACCCACGCAGACACAGGGAGAACACACCACACTCCTCACAGACAGTCACCCGGAGGAAGCCCACGCAGACACAGGGAGAACACATCACACTCCTCACAGACAGTCACCCAGTGGAAACCCACGCAGACACAGGGAGAACACACCACACTCCTCACAGACAGTCACCCGGAGGAAACCCACGCAGACACAGGGAGAACACACCACACTCCTCACAGACAGTCACCCGGAGGAAACCAACGCAGACACAGGGAGAACACACCACACTCCTCACAGACAGTCACCCGGAGCGGGACTCGAATCCACCCGGAGCGGGACTGTGACACTACCTGCTGCACCACCGTGCCGCCCCTTAGATTTATTAGCTTTATTTTAAAATATATTCACATTTTTGTGGTTGATACCCAGAACTGGTTACAGTTACAGATAATGAATGAATGAATGAATGAATGAATGAATGATTTTATTTGGTCGGTGTAGTGTGATAGGCAACATTATGCAGAACACAAACACAGTTCAAAACTCCTAAATCTGTGATCGGATTCAAATTGTAAACTGCTCTTAATAAATCCATCTGCCAAGTGCCATAAATGTAAACACAAATATATATTTAGCTCTGTAATCTGATAACACAATTCTTGTCCTGATAATGGAGCTATAAAATAATATTGTCTGCTGTTTCCATTTCTGCTAACCGTGAGCAGGTTTCTGTTATCATCCTCTATGTCCTCATACTCAGATATGATGTTTACATTAAACAGACATTGATTTTTTAAGGGGATTAGTGTTTCCCCAATTTTCCCCTACCAGTTTTAGTCAAAACTCCAGTCAAAACTGAAACACAAAGAGAGGAAATCTGTTTAGACACTTAGCACAAACTAAATTAACCCTTATACAGTTAATATTAAAATGTGAGAGAAAAATGACAGAACGTGCCACTCACATAAGATTAACATCAGTTGTAACTGCTGCAAGTTCTCTTCCATTCTGGAGCATGCTCACTCCTCTGCTAGCATTGTGAAATTCACTTGAGAATTTTATGTATGAGAACATGTCTGAGTGTGTGTGTGTGTGTGTGTGTATACTCCTCCTGCACATGTGTAAGCTATTGATAAAAAGTTCTCACGTCTTACTCAACAACTTATTCCAGGAGCTCACACAAACCACTCCCATTATTTTGTCACCAAAATTTATTAAGATATCATGGAAAAACTTTATACATAAAGAAGGACAATATTACATGTTACTGACAAAACACTAAAAAGCACTGCTTTTGAAAAACAATAGATATTTAAAGAAAGATCATTCATGTGCATTAACGGCATGTTTGAACACTGCTATGTATCACAGTGGGGGACTCAGAAAACATTCGTATCTACAGTAGGGGGCACTGCAGAAAAAGTCTGGGAACCCCTTTATATTAGCCTATATAGCCATGGTATAGAGTGAAATGAGTGTATGTAAAAAGAGTTTAGCAATGAAGCTAAGCTATTAGCTGCCATTTTGAATGACCAAGTAAATAAGTGTTAAAAATGCATTAAACTTTAAACTTTGCTTAATATGATAATGAGAATAGTACCAAATGTCTTTGTTGTTGTTTGTTTGTTTCGTATATAATATATTTTTAGATATTAAGTTGTGCACAGGATGTAATAAAATTCACTTTGCTGATGTCACAGAAGCATGTAAACAATTTACTTTATTCATGCCTCGATTTACCATTGTGTGTTTTTCTAAAAGAGTTAAGCACACATTTCTACATTCTTACACTCTGGTGTTTAACAAGCCACGATAAAACCTTCTGTGAAACTTCACATTCTGAATTCTGATAATAAGTTATTTTACAAATACTGTTTATGAGGTGATAATACCCTTAGAGTCATTTCTTATGAATGGAATGCAAGGCCATGACACATACGCACGAATTAACGATTTAAACCAATCACTCTAATTTCCACCCATGGTAATTGTTATAAATTGTTATAAACTGTTATAAATATCACTGTATTTGTATTTACCACAAAACCAACAACAATCTGTGGCTTCTCTGGAGAGGCGTGTTTAAGAGGAAAACTGTTATTTATTTGGATGCTCTTATACTCTATGAGAAAACCTTTCATTTCATGGGTGAAGTCAACTCCTCAGAGCACTGGTTGTTCTTCTTCAGTCGTCTGACCAGTGTGAAGTGCTCCTTCACCAGGAAACGCTTATCTGAGCTACACTGCAAGGCAAGAACGTGTACATGACAAAAAGACATTAATATTTCTATGGGTTTTAGGCCAAGCCCAGTAACAGTCGTAAAACTGTGCTGTTCTCTGATCTGTTAATGATCTACCTCCAGAATCTGTTCTGGAATCAGTTACAAAAAGAGCATTTTAGCTTCTAAGCATTAATCACAGGGTGTAATATCTAGAAACTGTTACTAACAATTAGTGACTAATGTCATCATTGTGCATTTACATTTTGAGTATTTGTCAGATGCTCAAATTCCATTCTTAATTATATCACACATGTAGCTAATGCAGTGTTCATGCACCAAGTATTTTTGTTTGGTATAGCGTGATGTTCCTGCCTGAGCTGGCAATCGAACCCTGTGTGCCATGTGAATCAACTACTTCCTAACTACTCTACTTTTTAAGGTCAGTTACATTTCTTTTACAACACATATGTAACATACACTTACCATAACAAGCATGTCCTTGAGTCTCTCTATGACTTTCAGATTGGCTCGTCCACGAGAAATAAAGGACGTTAGGATGATACTGTAAACAGGGTAGTGTGGAACACAATCAGTACATTCAGTAAATACATATCCAAACACACTGAATGGCTTCATAGAACATTATATATAAATGTGTTTCTCTGTTCTTGCTGCCGGTAACACACACACACACACATTAACTTACACCTCAGCCAAAATGAGAGCGAAGGCAAAAGCCTCTGATGTCATGTATTGTATGGCAGTTTGAGCAGGTCCTGGGAGTGTCCTCACACAGGCGCTGGTCACATTAAACACTGTGCTATTCCCCATGAATGGGCCACAGTTTCCAGGCACAAACCTGAGCATGAAGAAACAGCGGGAGAAATGTTGGCTGAGTAAACACCAGTGTAAATAGTTTTTAACCTATGAGTTAATAACCTTAGTTATTAATTCATAATTTAAATTCGTATCCAGTCCTGCTATACTTAATGATGTTGATCCCAAGCGTCACTGCAGACATGATGAGGCCCAGTAAGAGCATGAAATTAAACAGAACTGATGAGCTGGTGGTCCGGAACATTCTCTGAGCAGGAACACAACATTGGACCACAGTGAACTGGAGAGCAGAGGACAAATACATGCAGCAATGGGTTATTATTTGACTTTCCGCAAAATAGATGTAGCCATAAACCCTGACAAACAAACCCAAAACCAAACTGAATTGATTTATTCTGGTCTGTGCTAAGTTTAGTCTAAGCTTATGCTAGTAGCCTAGCATGATCAACTTGTTGACCAGTAAACCAGCATCCAATATTTACCATATTCTAATTTCAATGGTAGCTGGTCTATGCTGGTTTTTCAAGCAGGCAGCAAAGTATCTCACCAACCTTCTTTACGTAGAACACAGCCAGAAGCTTCAATATGCTGATGGCTGGCAGAAGGGGGCAGTAGAATACTCCCACCCAAGTGACGGTCTGACTGTAGACCAGGTCCAACACGTTTAGTGGGATCACAAACTCTGGCTTACCGACAATTTTTGCCAGTTTACGGGAGGGGAACTTCTCTACTATCAACCTAGAACCAACAAGGAGCAAATTATTTCTAATGTGATATGAATTATAGCAGATAACTCAAAAAAACGTCTCTAAACAATAAGAATGGAGACTGATTATCCTGAGGTAATCACAACAGTCTCAGCTTGAGAATATTTTCTTTATGTGGTTATTTTTGATGTAGGCCTCAACTACTGCCACATAGTACAGAAAAAAAGAGAAACACATATAATCTCTATTAATATTTACTTTTATATATTAAAAAAAATAACTGTATATTTTGGGGGGACACATGGTTGACACAATGCTAAATATTAAAAGTTAGCTACATTAGCCTCATAGCTGCTGGGATGACAACTACCTTTGGGTAGTGACACGTGACAACTTTTTAGGTGGAAATAGGATTATAATGTGTGAAATCACAACAATCAAAGGCTTCTAATAAAGTTCTAATATATACTTTCCTAATATACACTTTTTTCTAAAAGTACAGTATTACCAGATGATTTATATAAATGGATGAAAATGACTTAAGCGAGGCAGAGGCAAGAGATCTTACATTCTTGAACAGGCCAGTAAACAGGCCAAGCAACAGGCCAAAAGGTGAAATACAGTGAGTTTGTACATTTCCTTCCCAAACTCTGTCTCCTTACACTGAAAAATACAAAAGAATAAATTTAGCAAGAAGGAAAGCCAACAAAGACATACCAGTAAATATCACTATATCAAAGATATCACACGTACAGTGAATATTCATTTTTATAGATCCATTTAATGTGTGTGTGGTTGTTTGATTGGTTAAACAAATAAATCACCTTGCCAGTTGTTGTACCATCATTCTTGATGATGAAGAACAGGTAGATGCCTAAGCTTGCAAGCTTCAAGAAAATACTCCTGTTGGAAGCACATGCGGTATCTTCATAAACAAGTTTAAATCCTGTTTTATTTGTATTTTAAACACTGAGTTAAATGAGGGTTAATTGTACACACAAAACATAAAGCGGTGTTTTGGCCTAAAATCAAATTTACAACGTTGTCTCCTTAATATACATAAATACAGTCAAAACTTTTCTGGAGTCTGTTTTGTTTCTATAGTTATGAGGTACACTGTAGAGTCATTTTTACAGGTTCCTGCATTCCACATATCCTCTGTCTCTCTCCAGCACCTGTTCTTTGAGCAGTGTTTACCTTGTATCTTATTCGTTTATTAGTTCACTGTATACTATGCAGCTAGGCCTACAATGGTTGTGTGTGTACTGAACATGTACAGACTTTTTGTCTTGTCATTGTTCCCTGAAACAATACTGAATAACAACTGTTTCCATTACATTGTGTGAATGTGTATAACTTATATGCTAACTCTACGCCATTTAATATAAAGGCCTTGGGCATTAAAAGAGCTCGGAACCAGTCCTTTGCAGATTCGTAGGGCAGACTCTACTGTTTATCAAAAAGGAATCCCATCGATGAGTGAATCCTGATGCTATAGTGCTGTAAGATCACACTGTCTTACCGAACTAAGGTGAGATTGAGCTGGGTAGTGAGGTAGTAGTCTTCAAACACTGAGATTATGCTGAATGCATGTGGCAGCAGGAAGTTGACTAAAGTAATCGTGATGGGTGGGAGATACTCCCACAGGAGCTTCAAAGTCCAGTGGAGGTTTAAATTCTGAGAGAGAGAGAGAGAGAGAGAGAGAGAGAGAGAGAGAGAAAGAGAGAGAGAGAGCATGCTTGTAGTTATAAGAGCACTAACCGCCCAGTTCTGATAGACATGCATTAGCTAGCATCACATTGAGTAGTGGGCGAGTGCCATCCTAAACACACAGAGAGAGAGGCTAACGGAATTCTACTGGATTCCTGGCCTCAGAAAACTGAGCCATCAACAGGGAATCATAATAATGGATGCTGCATGTGCTCTGAAACTGTTCAGCAATCATTTAGCATTCTGTAAACTCCATGCTTCAACACCTTTCCACTGGCTATGTCCAGGAAAACTGTCTGTGGTAATCGACTGTTTTGCATAGATGTGGGAGATTGTGTTAAATACTGTTAGACTGCAAAGTTCATTTTAATACAATTGGTATACTGAATATGCTTTTCTTACCTCATGCTGTGATTTTATAGTAGCGTAATAGATCAGGACGAAGGAGCCGCCCAGAAGAAGCAAAACCAAAATATTGAGAGCAAACCGCAACAAATAGAGGACCACCTTCTGCTTCAGAGTACGCTGGGAGACTTTCAGGCGAAACTTCTGCTCCTCCAAGTCCATCTAAGACAACACAGTTAGAAAGGGAGCATTATTTAAAGTTTCATTTTTAGCTGTTTTTGCACATCCTCTAGAGAGAAGATTATGATCTCTGAAATTCAACAAAACGTCATTTGACCAGAGAAGGCTGAACATTTTCATCGAAATTTAAGGACTATTTGTGTAAGAAAAGAGAAGTGAGAGAGCAAAAATCTGTAAAAAAAAAAAAAACAATTCTCATCATTCTTGGGAACTCACCTTCAGCTCATTTCTGTTGAAGCTATGCTTGAGCAAGGCTGCCTGAGGATCCTGAATACAGAAATCCCATCCACAGAACACCTTATAGCTCATATTCCCGCTGAAACGGCTTCCCATCAGCCACTTATGTTTGTAACCAACCACCGTTCTAGAAAAGAGAGATGTCCGAATGCCTCAACATACAGGGTTTTGCCACGTAGATCTGATAACACGCTGAAGTTTGTCAACACATGCGCATCCAGCATTTCTATTGAACATGAGGGTATTAATAAGGAGTTTGTGCATCTTTTTGGATATTTATATTGGAACATTACTCTGGATGTTTAAATCTTAGATTCACAAATGCCATGCTAACCTAGTCCAAAGATACTGAATTGTATTCAGTAACACCAGAACAGACAGTCCCACTGCTCCATAGCACAAAGCAGGGCTTTATACGCTTTTATCCTAAACTTAGCACTGGGTTTGTTGACCTCAACTCATGTCCAGCATCTCAGTGTCTCAGTCTAACAGCTGTGTGAGCGCATCTATATATCTGTGTCACTAATGAGTGCACTTTAAACCAACAGATTTTACTAATAATAAAGGCATCCACAAGCCTTAACACATATAGCATCTGGGGAATGTCCATTTTTATAAACTTAAAGCAAAGACGTATTCTGACCTGCGCACTATCATGATGAGACTGAGAAAGAAGATGGAGACCATGCCAGCGAAGAAGAGGAGTGATGTGTTCAAACATTTAAGATCTAATAACTTGTGTTTGTAGAAACCATAGAAGATTGGAGAACGTTCTAGATAACCCTGCAAAAAACAGAGTGGCTACAGTGAGGGACAAATCAGACACAAAACAAGCGTAGTTTACTTTTGATCTTATATGTACTCACCGATCCCAGGAAGATGTCTAAAACGGAATCGTTCTGTCTGATCTTGAGGTCCCCTTTGAAACAGAGGTCAACGATATCAGTGGAGAATCATCTAAGATTAATATTACTTCTATATTCAGTACAGGGGTGAAGCTATACTTACAGTTTGTGTCTTGGTTGTCATTTCTGCCATATATTAAAGGGATTAGCACATATCCGGTGATGATAACACAGTTCAGCAGGTTAAGACACAGCAGGTACCTCAGGAACACAAAGTATGCCTTCACCCCCACACCGAACCCTCCTGTAATCACAAACAAACCTCATTACCTATATATTCATGGGCAGTGTTGGCCATTCATTAGCCCTTCAGCAATGGCAATATAATACAAATATTACAAATAATACAAAATGTGTTATACTTAACCACACTCTTTTTAACACATCAGCTCTGTGCTGAATATCTTTGGTTTCCACACTACGTGTTCAATGTGTAAAAGAAATACACAAGCACCACTGCCATACATTGTATGTACCAGCACTACACACACTGCTGTATTAATGTTATAAGCCAAATGATATGGTCAGCAGTGCTCAGAAACTGATTGTTTTATATGAGAAAAGGCATTATAGAGCTATACATTGCATTGAGTTTATGCACAAGACTAAGCAGATAATTCCCACGGCTCATTCCCTATTTCTTTCACCTTCAATTTTATGAAGGGTGTGTTTCCACAGCAGTAATCCTGAGAGGAAACTCTCCACCTGCTCCTTCAGTCGCCTCCACATGGTTTGCTGACTCTGCTTCCATGTCATCCAGGGGCTAATGTTGAGTCTCTCTTGGTGTCGTCTCTCCCTTATTGGGATGGAACAGTAATACATTTTAGCGGAGACATGGACTCAGGTCTGTAACGGAAATCAAGGACCCTGGAGCAACACTAGATTAGGACCCCCGATACACCTGAGAATACACCCCACCCTACCCCCTGTTTTCTTTCCATACCTGAGGTTCCTCTTCTCCTGCATACACAGAGGCAGCGTCTTCAGTGGCTGTGTCGAGTCCCAGTCTCTGTACAGAAGCGGTGAAACGTATTCGAAATCATCATCATCATCATCATCCTCTTCTTCTACTTCAGCCTCGTCCTGATCTCTGTACTGGTACTTCCACCTGGAAAGTGAACTGGGCAGCTTCCCATAGATGTCGCACTGGTAGTACTCGCAGGAGTCTTCTGAGTATGTGCTGTCTTCTGTAAAGACAACAACAACTGGAAAAACTCAGACTATGGTATGAGCTGGAAATGGAATCCATGTGGAAGTCATGTTTCTTCGTAATCTATTATCCACTTCAGCTGCCCTGTACATTGTGTACATGGTTTAAAAAAGACAACACGACATAAAATATGAAACAAGCTGTTATACCGAAAACATTTAAAAAAAAAACCCTATTAACGTTTTATTGCAAATGTGTCTGGTTCATTAAATGTATTTGATGTAAAAGTGGATTGTTCATCAAATGTTGCTAACATCAAAGACTGATTTACAATAAACTGGCATGCTAAGACTAAGCAGATTTTGAGAGAAACAATATCATACCCATGTTTGCTAACAATTCTATGAGAAATGTAGTCATTTTTAATGGTCACAGGAACTATAAAGGATATATAAAATGTACATCACATAAATAGTTAACTTGAAATGCTTTTGAATGTGTTGCTTGATGCTTGAGGCTGTCTGATTATTTTGCAGTAATGATATTCAGATTACAGCCACTGGGCCCAATTAGGACCAATTTAAAAAGAAAAATTCCATGCATTTCTCAACAATGAACCATTTTTCAACTTTAAAAAAAATGTTCATGGAACTCCTCTATAACTGGAAAGCAGTGGTGACAATCTAACATCATACCAAACCTAATATGAAAGCCTGCAGCTTTGAGTAACAAAATTATATTTATTATATTGTGGCTAATTATGACTTGGAGCCATGTACAAAATGAAAAGCACAACTAAGAGGAAGTAAAGACCAAGATGAAACACAACCAACGTAGGAAGTGGGTTTTAGTCCTGATGCCAATATTTATGTATCTGTAATTAATCCTTGGCTAATAAAGTTGTTGTGGTGAGATGTGTCATAAGTTTCCTCCTTCTAAGCACAGTTCAACAAGATACAATAAATCAAATGAGGAGAATATAGGCACAGACACACCAACACTCACCAGACGACAGTCTTTGGAAGCTGACCCTCTTGTAGTTTTCCTCCATATCATCTCAGAGGTACAGCACAAAAGATGATGAAGTTATAGAGCTCTTAGAATTCTCATATTAGCACCAAACTCTCATAAAAAAAATGGCAGTGCAATAAGGGACAAAACAAGAAACATGTACGCAAGTGCAGGATGTGGAAGAGACTTCTGGGTAAAACATCAAGCATCACTTCACAGGAAGTCATATGGTGTGCAAGAGGTTGTCAGTCGGAAAAAAAAAACCCAAACAAAAAATCTTTGGCATTACTTAAAAAGTGAAGTAGGTTCAGATGAAGTCAGTGTGTCTAAGTTTGACTTGGAAGTGTGTCCACTAATGCAGGAGAAGGCTGGATTTTCTGGGAGTTCATAACCAGGTGAGTGTATTTCCACAGACACTCAAGGCACATAGAGGAGTTTATTAGGGCTCATGTTTTAAAGGTAGTCTGTTAAATGTTTCAAACGCTATCTCTGGACCAGACAGTCCAGCACACTGCTATGTGTCACAAACAGGAAGCATGCACTTGCAAACATTACGAGTGACCAATAAAAAATACAAAAAAAACAACAACACTTCCTTCCCATTTATTGGTGAATTTACATAACAACAGAGAGAAAGAGAGAGAGAGAGAGAGAGAGAGAGAGAGAGAGAGAGACTATTGATCAAGAGCATTTTAAAGGCTCTTGAACAGCACAATCTCATGAAAAACAACATTTAACCTCATACAGTTTTAGCTTGATTTATGGTAGTGTTGTTTGTGTGTTGATGAAGCTATGAAGTACATAAAAGTACATATTAGACTAAGTGCCTGGATGTGCTGCTGAGATCACTGAACAGACAGATTTGTTTTCTCAGAAAGAACACTCTTGAACGCACTTATATACCGCAAAATCCCCAGGATGATGTGTCATTTCTAAAGTGGTTGTGTAGGCAGCTGCTGAAACACAATGAATATTCCGGATGCGTTTTTGTGTCATTTTTTTAATGGTCTCCATCACCATATAGATGCTAATAAAGTAATTCAGAGTTGTGGGTGCGAAATGAATAGTTTTGTCTTGTGATAAAGCCAAGACACAAACACCTTCAAATGCCATACAGAGCAAAGCATGAAAATCATGGTGCAGAGTAAAATTGAAGCTATTGTAAGGCTTTTGTGGGTTTTTATTTGGAAATAAGTTCCAACTACATCATTTTCATGATCAGAGAGGAGTTTGTGGGGGTTAATTAATGACAGAGAAATACACGTTACCTAACAATGTTCAGTGGACACGAGGGTTCACGTTTTAATTTTGGCAGTGAATAAAATGGCTGTTTGAGCTGTTTCCTAGAACCACCACTGTAAAGAAAAACGTGTCTAACTATGAACTTTACTTAAATTACTGATTTTATCCAGGTCTTTTGTTTCTCCATTAAAACAATGAAACAATATTTGATATTTAGTGTACACCAACAGTTCAATTGTGGGTAAAAACAACAACAACAAAAACAACAACAACAACAAAAGGTTATTCAATACATTATGTACTGTTTGGGCAGTGATGGATTTTTAAACATTTTTTAAACCGTTGAAATGCATTTCTTAAACTAAAATTGTTCTTTATGAAACCAAAAGTGGTTCTTATATGGCATCGCTCAAATAAACGTTTGTAGCAACTTTATTTTTAAGCTTGAATGAATAAAATTGGGTCCAAACGAGTGCAAAAGCAGCTGGATAAAGGAAAATCTGTGGAAAAACCTTTCAATTAAAGTTGTAAAGTGTAGTATTTTACGGTTTTTAGAGGCCATTTTCTGTATTACTCAAACGGCATACGTTGTTACCGTGTTGTGATTAATGGGCTCAAGCTGTAGGCTACGGTCAATCAAACGTCACTCTGTCTCAACGAAATACTGGAAGGTTCCATTATGAAGAATCTTTATGAAGTTTCTAAACTGTTCAGTATCGATCGGTATTATCACAGTACAGTCAAAAACAGCTTCTAACACCTCGTGTAATTAAATACTACACCAATTAATGCGGTATTTGAATTACAGACATCCCTTAGACACTTGCCACCCCCCTGTAAACGGGAAGTTGTTCGCTCTGCTAAAGTCCGGCGGTTGGCTTGGGCTTGTTTCAGTGAGAAACGGACAGCAGTGGAATTCAGGGCTTTACAGCATGAATGAACTCAGGGTGAGTAGGACCAGACACTGCTTTAATTCAGACAAGGCATTGTTGAGGGGAAAAGATGGCGAGAACGTCGTGTATGATATAAATATCACCGTTCAGTTTAGAGTTTACTCACTGGGCTTAACTTTGTTTACTTTGGGATAACATGTACAAGTCTCTAGGACGCTGGAAAACTCTTAAAGCACTAGTCCTAGTAAAAAGGTGTTTATTCCTTTTTCGCTTTTCTTTTTCATATCCTTGAAATGGTGTCATTGTATGGTGGCAGTTCACTGGGCTATAAACCCTCAAAGGACTATGTACCCCACCCCCCAAGCTTCATCGTAGTGTTTGGGTCGCCCTGGATCTTAATTATTAGTAAGTATACTGTGCATTTACTTGGTTTCCTCGGGACATTCATACAGTTGGGAGCTAACTGATGATGTGTTTGAATATCAGACGTTTGTTAAACTTAATATTTTGTGGTAAAGTGTTTTATTTCTCTGTGTTGTAACTGATGTAAATAATATTTGATATCAAGAAAACGATCTGTTTACTCATCATTGCTCACTAGCAGCTCAATATAGAGTCACAACTTTGCACACAAAGGGAGCCAACAGTGACTCAATCTATCTACAGATATTAGATATTCTAGTGACCACATTATTTGACTATATTACTTAACAAAGGCTTTTTATGGTCTTTGATGAGTAACTTCCCCTTGTGGATCAATACCTAATATGAGAGCGTGATTTAACCCTTTCTGCACCTCTAAGATAAGGAGACGTTGACAGATTGTTTTTTTTTTTTTTTTGTAATAAATTATTTATTAATTTATTTTTTATCTGTAACCACTTCTCCAATTCAGGGTCTGGAGCCTACCCAGAATCACTGGGTGCAAGGCAGGAACACATCCTGGAGGGGGCAGCAGTCCTTCACAGGGCGACACACACTCACACACACATTTACTCACGCTCACACTTACGGACACTTTTGAGTCGCCATTCCACCTACCAACATGTGTTTGGACTGTGGAACTGTGTGAGTGTGACACTACCTGCTGCACCACCGTGCTACCTCTTTAATAAATTAAGTATTATTTATTAGTTTTATTCTAGTCAGCTCCAAATGTATATATACCTATATATATATATAGTTTCTGGCACCTTTCACATTGGAGAATCAACATTCTATATCATGAGTGGTGACTCAGCAGGTAGCGTCGCTGGGGTTGTGGGTTCAAGCCCCGCTCTGATGGACTGTCTGTGAGGAGTGTGTTGTCCCTGTGTCAGCGTGGGTTTCCTCTGGGAGCTCCGGTTTCCTCCCATGGTTCAAACACACGTTTTCAAATATCCATAGGTGTGAGTGAATGTGTGAGTGTTTGTCTCCCTGCTAAGGGTTTCCTGGTAGGCTCCGGACCCACTGTGATCCAGAACTGCATAAGCGGATACAGAAAATGCTGAGTGAAGCTGAATGCACTGCAAGATTCACTATACTTTTACTTGGAAGGGAGTGTTATTAACTAAAATTAGCTACTTTTGCTTAAGTGATTAAGCTATTTAAAAGAAGAAAATCTATTATGATTTGAGAGTAGTTTTAGGTTCATCGTCCCAACTCTGTCCTTGTCTGGTATGTTACCTGATTTCTATTGTATAGTCTAAACAATTGCTGCGTGACCTGACCATTGTTTATCTGCTTTCCTCTGACCTCAGCACACAGAGACCCCATTCTTTTATCCATGGTGAGTGCAGAAAGAGGCTAATTAGATTCAGGATGGTGGAGATGTTTATACCTTTGCTTCACAGCCCATTCTAGGCATGGGTTCTGATGACATTCAACTCATGTGCAGCTGCTTTAGAGTAGCCTTTTTATTTCATGCTTTCTACAAGCTTTTGAACACTGTTCAGAAAACTATAATGTTTTGTCTGATCTGTTTAAACAGTATATGTCACTATAGTAAAATAAATACCAAGTGGCAAATGGTGCTCTAGTGCAATCTTTAAATTATAATGCAACAAACTAGAGTTTTCCTTTGTATCACACACTAGGTCCAGTCTAAAAGGCTTTCTGTTGTCTGTTTTAAAAGCATGCATTTGTTCAGTGTTTTGTAAGTGTATATTATGATATAATTCATAATGAAATATGTATATTATTGTATTGTCCACCTCTATTCTAGTCTTCTTTTGAGCAAGTTGTTTTTGTACTGAATGTTTAAGTGAACTCTGAATTCTTTTCCTGCACTGCTGTACCGAGAGGGTCTGTGTGTGAGAGACTAACCAGTTTCACAAGCTCCTCTTTCTAATATGTTCCATCCTGAACCTAAGTGGGAGGTGTCCCCTCAGGTTATGTTTCAGCGCTGATTTCCGAGTTGCCTCATGCAGTGCTTTGCTCCGTGCTGATTTTAAGGCCAAACGTTCGAAGACAAACCAGTAGTTTTCGAACGTTTTTAACAATGACTGTCAGTGGCCAAAAGATCAACAAAAGTGAAGAACACAGCAGGTCTTTGTTACTAGAGAAAAAGGGGTTAATGAAGATGTTGAGACACTTTATCTGCTGTTGCTTTTCAAAATCTTACAGCATTTTCAGATGTGGGAAGTGCGAGAGAAGGATTGTCATGAGCTAAAAAATGAAGAAGTGGTTTTACATTTAAGTGGTTCTCCTATGGCCTCGCTTAAAGAACCATTTGTAGCACCTTTAATTTTAAAAGTGCTAATATCTGCCAAGAGGTCATCTCTCTGCACCTTCCAAAAGCCAACCTCTTTTTAGCCCTCCACCCAGCTGTAAATTCTCAGTGGGTTGACTGGAATCATTCCAATTCTTTACGTTAACAGCTCCACTCATTGTAGAGATGCTCTTATTTCTACAATTACTGACTCTAATTTCTCTGTTGCTCTGCATGCTTTGTTACCTCCCTTCCGTCCTCTTGTTCAGGGGTCAGTACCCCTGACAATACACTGACATGACAATGTGGTGATATATCAGTGTGTGCTCTGCTGGTAAACGTGAATCAGACACAGCAGTGCTGCTGGAGTTTTAATGACCCCTGTGTCACTGCTGGGATGAGAATACACAACGTGGACTTTGTCTACTTTCCAGTGTTGGAATTATGCAAAAATTAAGGCAAATCGTTGGAGTACCCATTTAACTGTTTCTTTTCATTGTTCCAATGTGGGAACCTTTTTGAAGATAAAAAAAAAATTCTCAGCTTCCAAATATGTCTTTGGAAAGCTTTCAAGCCGCCATTGACCTTAGGGGGAAGTCAAGTCGAGGCAGTTCTCCCTCTGCTTGCCTCATAAAGGCTCTCCTGCCGGATATATACTGGGGTTTGGTCCCAGACGTCAAGGGGGAGTTCCATAACACCAGCTCATGTATCAGTTCTCACAATCCTCAGCCCAGTCCAGCTGTCTTCCCACTCATAATTTTTGCCACAATTTTTTAACGGCACATTAGCAGACAGTTTAGCTCTTTGAGCCATTAGATTAGATTAGAAATTGTGTAAGTGTTGTGGATCAGATTGCATCTAGGCTGGCTTTGAAAAGACACTAGGGTTAGACAGTTAGATGATATTGAATAAGGTTTCTTTCATGCTCAGTACCTGCAAGCAGTGATATTTAGAAAGACGACGTGATATCTGTTGAACAGTTAGAAGAACTGAGAGCTGCTGTATGTTTACACTAGAAGAGAATGTCTAGGGATTTGCTAAAGTCAGCTCTTTTTTCTCATAGAGGCCTTGATAAGTGTCTCTTTCTTTCACTCCTCTCTCCCTTCCCCATGTTCTTACCCCCTGCACTTTCACAAACCGACACCAAAAGACACACACGGAGACAATGAATAGCAGCTGCATTTTTGCAGCGCTATAAGCCGCTCAACATAGAAAGTTGTGGACATGCGCCAATAACTTAAGCTGCAGTACAAAGAAACTAGGCTTCATGAAGTATTTTCCTCAGAGTGGAACAGAAGTGCTCTCTGTACAATTTGTGCAGATGTCGTTGTCTTTTATGGGGGAACTTAAACTGCCACATTCATGTTTTCCATTGACTTATGACCACAGATTTCTGTTGACGTCGACAGCTTCTTTATGCCAGGAAAACCGACCCCTGCCTACATACATACGGTTTCTCTCTCTGTCTCTATCTCTCACACACACACACACACACACACACACTCAGCAGACGTGCACTTACAGGCACATGCTTATGACTGTGATGTGCACACTTTTTAATCAACTGCCTTGCCTTGTAACAATTTACATTCTAATATGTGATACACTGTGAGTCATAGATGAGGCACAAAAACATATTCTATTTCCTTGTTGATGCTGAAACATTGAAAAAAGCTTGATATTGATATTACTACTATGAAATATTAATATGAGCTATTTTTAAATAAAGCACTTATGATGGCTGTCTAAAAGTGCCATATTAAAATAGCATCTGCTGCAATACAATGCTAACAAAATACCATACAAATGCTAAGCTAATGAATATATGTGTGTGTGTGTGTGTGTGTGTGTGTGTGTGTGTGTGATGTTTGACTCTATCAGAAGATGGATCTTGATTGTGATCTAAAAGCTCCCGGTTGGCTCTGCCAGTTGTTGACTTAAGGATATTATTGAGAATAAACAGGTTGCCATTTTCTTACCACTCTCACACTGTGAATGGGAGTATACACTAATAACAGAGATTGATCACCCTCATTTTTCCCAAAAACAACGCCCACTCCACACACACACACACAGGCAAAGAGAGACAAAACATGTCTGAGAGGAGTAAGACTAGCCCTATAGAGAATAACATTAAAAAATACTGAATAAAAATACAAAAAGAACCATTTTTCCAAGGCTGGAAAATTCCTTATTATCAAGAACTCATGCTAACTATCTGAGGCCGGGATTCCAAGAAACTATATTTGAACTCTTGAAATGGGTGGAAAGGATAGGCCTCCCTTTCCCACCCATTACAACATCGGATAGCTAATGCATCAGAATTGGCAGCGTCCTGAGCAAGCATGCTGAGCCACCCAGTGATGTTATTCTAGAGATGGATAGTTAGTGTCTTGGGGGGAAGCCCATGCTGTTCAGTGTCATTTCTAGGTAAAGAGAATGTCTTCAGTGTGCCTGTTTATTCTTTCTTCATGTCCGTTGCTTTAATCAGTTGTTGCTAGCCAGCAGGCTCTTTCACTGATACTGTCGTGTGGGGGCTATTTCTCTATTAGCATGTTAATGGTTTTGATTGCAGCACTGTTCTTTCTAAGTTGCTAAATGTGTCGTTTGACCCTGACATTGTGAAATCCTGTGGTGCCAGTAAAGCAGATCTGTACTTCTGTTTATATATGACGTTGTGGTCATGAGTAAGGAGTCAGTAGTAAAGGCCAGGATACGCATGTATAAATGAATGTTAAGTAATTGTATTCATTATTTAATGTCTGTAATTTGTTAATTTGATTAACAATTAATAATAAGGTTTTCCCACACAGTAGGTGGAAAAATAATACCAAATAATATATAGTACACAATATTTGACATGGTGTCAAATATTATACAATAATAATAATAGTAATATCAAAAAGTAAATATTGGAAATAGGTTTCCTGTAAATTTGAGCCTAGGGTTTCGATTTGGGTTGGAAATAAACACTGCTGCAGTTGGGTATTCTGGGTTTTGAAAGCTGACACTCTAAAAGCCATTCTGAGTCAGACAATGCAGTGAAACTTGAAGGCTAGAGTTCTGCACAAAGCAGCATATCATCCTACTGTAACACACCAGATGTGGGTAAATTAAACCAGGTGTGAAGGTTCAGTCAAGAAAGTGAACTGCAGTGTTGACCCCAGAATGCAAATAGTACAATAAATATACTACATATATACGCAGATTTAGATATGAAGGATTTATCCTTTAAAGGTGACACAACCTACCCTTTTTACCTTTTTCACATTAACACAGGACCTTGGGGTACTAATAAACTGTATGTGACATGCTTATGTCAAAATACCTCAAAGACCCAACAGCACAACACCATTCTTAACTGTACCACACCCAGCTCACCTACAGCGCAAACCAATGAGAGCACACTGTTTTACTTTGGTTGCCTTTTTTCTTTGCTCTTGTTTTAGCTGATTTTGCACGGTTCTCATTTCTCCACTCTTGTTTTGGTTCGGTTTCTCATTGACTCTGTTCCAGTCATTTCTGTTTTAAAGGCTAAGCACCACTTAATGGACCTCCATGAATATTTCACGTTATTGCAGTTACTAACATATATAAGTATGAATTAAAATGAAAATAGCAGCTCAATTTGCTTTAAAACTGACAATTTTATTAAATTGACGGAAAAACCCGAGCTCGCTACGGAAATTCTTGAACGCAACCGTGACGTCACTGGTGGACAACAGCCGAACAACGCCGCGGTAAAACACCGTTATGACCGACTGTTATGACAGTATCTAGCTAAATAACCAACATTATTCATGACAATAGCCTAGCAATAAGCTAAACTCAAATGTAGAGGTACCGTTATTCTTGTAAATGTGATCGAAGTCGAACTCGAATTCATCCGACACTATAAACCTCCGTAATGCAGCTACGTAGCCGAGTATAATCTGAGCACCGAGTTTAGCGAGTCAAGCTAACGTTAACTAACACCAACTAAAACAGGCGAAGTGAGTGTCCTTACCCTGTTTACCTCCATGTTACAGAGGCTCTTGAACACCTTTCGTTGGTGTCCTTACATGCCCATATTGTTGGAAAAGCGCCAGTGAAATGAGCTACAGATAACGGAGTGAGCGGATGGTCCTTTCCAAAGTGCCCGTTTAAAGTGGACAAATTTAGTCCATTTTCTGGATATTTTGGGATCTTTGGGTCATTTGTTCACAGATGTCCCACTGTACATTGAATGATTGCAGCCAAAAACAACACACCTTTTCGTCATTTTGCATTAAATTAAGTGCAGCTTCTAGAGTTGTTGTCCACCATCTACGTCACAGGCAAGACGCCTATTAGAGTTTCCTATTAGGGTCCCCCCCCCCTCCTCCCAACGGTCTTTTAAACCTTATTCCATGAATTAGTATGAAATAATATGTTTTCTGACTATCAATAAACACAAGTTAGGAACTCAAATTCCACTGTATTTATTTGTTTGACACTTTCATATCGCTGGTGCTTAGCCTTTAAAGTTTTACCCCACAGATATAACTGTGCTCATTAATCTGGATCTGTGATTGGAGATGCTCTAGTGGGAGATGCTCTAATGTGCCTACGGTTGACATAAGGAGTGGCATTAAAACTCATCTAACTGTGTCATGCCATGTTTTTTGACTCAGTCAGCCCACAAAAAGAAGGGTTGGTTCTTTAATTCCCAGTTTGTGTGTTGATAGTCACGCTAGATAATGTGCAAATGCACTGGTAAAATGTTCTTTTTAATGCTTGTTGTGTCAGTATTTCTCATAAAACCACTAATGTAGGAGTCTGTCTTTTCCGCCCAGAAATGCCACAGTCAGATAATAATCAGGACATAAATAGTTTCAAAGGAATGAATCAGTTCATTGAAATTGCTCAGTGTGGCCTTATCAGAGATTTTTGACAGGATGTGTTGCCCACACTGATTCCACACTGCTGTAATTGAAACACGGGTGTTACTAGATCTATAACAGCTGCCAAATCCTCGTTTCTCAATAAAATTACCGTTATAGGAGACGTAAAAAATCGTAACTTAATTTCACTATTACGCAATTCTGAAATATTTCTAATGATGTGGGTTAAGTCACACCATTTTTCAGTGTTTTTATTTCTGATATATGTATAAAAATATAAAAAAATAAGTTGTGAGTACGTTGCTTATGTTTGTTACAAAGTTGCTCCTTGGGATTTACATATTAAAATATTATTGTCCTGCTCTGCGCGCTGACTTCTATCAGACAGTGCTCTTTATTGCTTCACGTGCAGTGGGTGTGTAAGTATTTCTGCTGCCGAAAAGTAACAAAAGGCATGTTGTAACACGGCAGACTTGCCAAACCTATACCCAAGTAGGCAGCTATTTCTTCTCTCAGCTGTTCTCTCTCCTTTTTCTTTCAGGCTTGTTGAAACAAAATGACTCCAAGAAAGAGCAGGAGAAAAGTGTTTAGCTTCCATCCAGGTGGTTTTTAATCGATAGTTCTCAGACAAGAGCCTCCAACCACTGTGAAGATGTCGGCTCATAGCGTGAGCTTCGAAGCAGATTCGCCCTTAACGGAGCTGGGACTAGAGTAAGTATCGTTCTATTTATTTTCAAAGTCTTCTTCCTGTGGATTCTTTACTCACACCTATTTTCTGACACTCTTCCTCCCTGTACTATTGGTTTCCTGTGTTATCTGTGTGGAAAGAAGATGTGTTGTTTACAGTCTTTGAACTTTCATCAGCTTACCCATAGCTGGATAAATCACCAGGCCCTGGTTTCCTCCTCCACCTCCTCCTCCTCCTCCTCCTCCTCCTCTTTGTTCTTGTGGGCTGAAGGACAGGCGTGGCCCCCCGACTCCAAAAGAGAAGGACCTTTGTTATGGCTGACTGTTACGTATTGTTTGTGATTGTATCCCAGCTGAGGCAGTCGGCATGTGACGTGTTGTCCTCATGTTTTGGTCATTGTTGTTGTGTCACTGTGGTTCTTTTGTCCACCACCACATTCTCATATGATGCTACACGTCTAGAAATATAATTTTCCACCCTATAATGCACACCTTTCATAGAGACATTAGTTCCACCTTTTGTTTAGCATTGCTTTTTAACTCCAATTTCCAAAGCTGCTATTTGTTATAATGGCTTTAATGGGACATTGCTATGAGGATTTGATGCCTTTTAGCCACCAGACCATTAGTGAGGGTTAGGTACTGCTGTAGGGGTATTTGTTTTAGACTATACCTTTAGAGCACCATCACTCCAGAGTAGAGTTCCACTTCTCCTGCGGTTCCTGTGGGGGAATATACCTTTTTAAATGAGTCTGTTTGAATGTATGTAAACGAAAACTGAAGCAAGTGCAAGAGGATATAAATATGCAGCGAGCACCAGGCTAATCAGGGGGTTTATGCTTTCGTTAAATGCCTCAGTCTCCCTCATACCGCAGAGTTTAGACATCAAATAGATCTGAGCCATTGTGGAATTTGTTTTGGCTTGATACAGGAGCCCTTTGGATGAGGATCGGGTTCATGATTCTTTCACTCAGCTTATCGAGGAACAGAGTCAAGACCTGCACAAACACACAGAGGTCATAGAGTTGGACTCAATGGACCAGGAAGAGGAGACGAGAGGTACACACACACACACACACACATTTGTACAGTGTCAGGATGTAGAGTCATGCGAATATCCTTTGAGTATCATATTTATTGTTGATATCAGAACAAAACCTTTTATAATATCTCTAATATTGCAACTTTACAGAAGAAAGAATAACACTGCTGGAGATTAAAGGATATTGTTTCCCTGAAAATGTTTAATGAACATTAAATACAGTATTAAATATTTCTAAGGTTTTGAAATAATGCTATATAAAAGTGGCAAAAATACCATGCTAGGAACCATATGTAAATATCTAAGGATGTATTCTATATGAATTGTATATAAAGAATAATCTATATGTATTCAATTTTCTAATCCTGAATTTATCACTCATTAACCTTAACTTTAATAAACTTAATATCATTGTAATTTCTGTGTGTGTGTGGGTGTGTTTCAGATGATTTTCCATCCCTGAGTGCGGCAGACAGTTGTGCTGTTGTTTGTGATGATGGAGGGATGACTGAACCCCTTGTGGAGCCATGCTGGTCTACAGCCACACTCAGAGTGCTCTCCTCAATGCCTAGCCGCACAATCGGTACTGCACTGTGTGTGTGTGTGTGTTTGTGTGTGTGTGGAAGATGTGTACTAGTCCGATCCACTTGTTTACACATGGAATAATTCTGTCATTGTTCTATAATGAAGATTAATATTTGATATGTTAAGAAATTGATTAGTGCTTTTATCAAAAAGCAGGAGAAAAGGAACCGTTAGTATATTACTGATAATATTATTATTATTTAGAGATGTCAAAATTAACATATTAATAACTTGTTAATGACATTATTCATTCATTCATTATCTGTAAGCGCTTATCCAGTTCAGGGTCACGGTGGGTCCAGAATCTACCTGGAATCATTGGGCGCAAGGAGGGAATACACCCTGGAGGGGGCGCCAATCCTTCACAGGGCAATGACATTATTTATAAATGATTATATTACAATTGTATTAAACGCTTTAAACGCATCCTATTGTGACATTTCAAACCATCCATAGTGTCACAAAGCTGAAATAAATTCTCCTGACAACAGCTTGTCTGGAGATGTGAAGTCTGGCATGTCTAAAGCCTAAACCGTGTGTGTGTAGAAGTGTAGACAGTTTGCCACATGCTGTATTTACTGTGACTGTTTTTGTTGACTCACAGCTCACTCCACCCTGTGTCGCATTTTTCAGCTCTATTTCCATTTTTAAAGCCTAACAGGCCCTAGTTCACTTTTCAAAACAACATCATACCTCTGAAATTATGGTAGAGGTAATGTTAGTGGTTAGAGTTCCAACTGCTGCACAAACAATATGACAGAGGTTCTGTATGCAAACAAAAGGCATGCTTGAATATACATACACTAGGATCATATGTCAAAGTGTGCTCTTTCAGTTCTGTTGCCTGTACAAGCACAGACTGCGCACAGTGGATGACAGTTTCCGGTATGATTCGTATTTTTGTCTCAAGGCTGTTTGATTGTGCGTGATTGTTCACCTGCAAGGGGAACTGAAAGCGGACTGCTCAACCAGTTTTCCTACTAAACAGATGTATCCAGTAGACCTAAAATGAAAACACAACTGATGTTATCTATTATAATAAGGGCATCATTAGCGATAATTTCGCTTTAGCTTAATAAGATTCTGCAAGGGGAAACAAGCAGTTACTTGACACTGTTCGTCTAGGAATGTGAAATGAGAGCCTCTGTTGCATCTGTGATCATGAATCATAATGTATATATGACCAAAGCTAATAAAAGATTACTGAAGAAATGCTCTAAGCTATCTGAGAACCTTTGGTTCTCATGTTCCAGGTCTGAATTGTTTAGAATTTTCATGAATATTAATAATTACAGTTTGTCACTGAACAGGAAATGGGTGTAGCACAGTGTGGATCCATTTCCATGTTTCTTCGGCATGCCTTAATTATTAGAGCTCACTTTTGAAGGGGGTCAGTAAAAAGAAAAATATGAAAAAAAAGCCCATATGGGATTTCTAATGAGAGCCCATTAACATTTTTTCACTCTTCTAGACTAAACACACACACTTAATATTTGTGAGTGTTGCAGCTGTCTTCTTAGTCCATCTTTCAGTCTTTTTCTCTCTCTCTGCTTTTTCTCAGGACGCAGTCGAGGAGCGATCCTCTCGCAGTATTATAACCGCACCATGCAGCTGTGCAGACGCAGGAAGAGCCAACCATCTGCCCGCTCTTTCTCTCGCTCGGCCCGACCCAGCATCTGCGGCTACCGTGTGGATACGTGTAGTGCCAACTTTGATAAAGAAGGTGAGGGAATCTTGTGTGTGTTTGTATAATGGATCTAACTCCATATTCCAACTAAAAGCCACATTTTGAACCAGAATAAAATTGTTAGTTTTGTTTTAAAAGCTTTCACTTGTAGTTATTTTCTGTATTTTAGTCGTTAAGTAGCTCCTAAATTCAGATAGCTAGGTGCGTTTGAACAATTCTCAGTCGAAATGAACTTAATCTGTTATGTCTGTGTAGAAAATAAGAGGGAGCGCCTGGTGAATAACTTGCAGAACCTGTCTGAGGGCGACCGTGTACGCATGCTGAAAGCTATTCCACTCAGTTTGGCAGAGAAACGGGAGCTCAGGTATGTATATCTCATATGAGCTGGAATAATACACAACAACTGTGCAACGGCTGCATCAAAACACAATGAGTCACTGAAGATATGGCCTGATATCACAGCTCAAAATATTTTCACATGCTCTGCACTGTAAGCTACCAGTGTAGTCTATATCTGATGTGTCGATTAGATTACAGTGCTCCCACAGTGAAGTCATGCCAGTCATACGCAGTTCTTCTTGAGCACAATTTTTGTTTCTTCCAGGACAAACACATACATATAGACTACACTACAGAGTTAGAACATGTGGTGTGCGAGAGAGAAATTAGAATGTGATAGACATAAAATCAAGACATATTTACCACATAATATAATCTCGAATTATAAAACTCAAGCCAAAGTGATCCTGATGAAGGATGTTTCAAACCTGGCCCAAATCCTAATCCAGAACCTGGTACTGACACGGCTTTGATTGGCTCAGGTTAGGTTACAGAGCTCTGAATGACATTTATGCACACGCTCACAAGTTATCTTGTTTTTTACAGGTTAGAATAGGTCTATGGGCTATACAAAACATGTTCATGAAGTTCTTTGCACCAGCTCTATTCTTTCAGTTTCAGTCCCTTTCAGAATTCACTTAAGGGCTCTGTTTTATGCAAATAAGCTATTGCTGGGCATGCTCCACCCATCCCCTAGAACAAAATGGCGGATCTTCAACTAGTGGGCTCTGGTGGGGGTTGGCAGGTGAGGGGTGGTGCCAGGGTGGTTCTATTTCTATGCAAATTTATTTGCTGTGATGTCACAATAAGGTATCCATCCAAACAGCTCGTAGACGCATATGATTCCTGACACCAAAATTTTTCAACTGACACAAAAGGGATGTATGGTTTTTCAAAATGTGAGTTTTGCATAATATGTCTCCTTTTAAAATCTATTTATATATTATATATATTCAAACAGCCGACCTTCCTAACATGGCAGCAGCTTCAGGTTGTTTATAAAAAGGCAGTGGTCAGGGCCAACACAATCAAGTGTAGATGTTGCCATCTATCACAAACTACTGATAATGCATTCCGTTGACAGTAACGTGATTTCAATAGTGAACTAACAGCTTGTTTAGCTTTAGAACAATACACAGGACAGAATGCGTGTTTCTGGTTGTACTGATACACATGGTATGTTTTTGCAATATGGAGCACTTTTAGTCATACACATACGGTTTGATCCAGTTCCAAGGGAGATTCCACTGATTTTTCAAATTTTATGTTGGGAACTACATCATTCAGAGTGGTTGGTTTTAAAGAATTACATTTTAGGCCAAAAGCTGTTCACAGAGCTATAATTAAAAATTCTCATGTGTTGGGGAATGTATTCAATGAGGGAGATTTTATAAGCATTGAATGCTTCAAACATCTGGTTCCTATCACCACCACCACCACTGTGAAACTTTTTGACTCTATGGATCATTGGACATTAAACCACTGTAACCCATATCCATTTCAGGTGGGAACATACCATGGAGGGGCAACACACACTCACACACTCACACCTACTGACTCTTTCAAGTCTCCAGTCCACCTACCAACATGTGTTTTTGGACTGTGGGAGGAAACCGGAGCACCCGGAGGAAACCGGAGCACCCGGAGGAAACCCACGCAGACACAGGGAGAACACACCACACTCCTCACAGACAGTCACCCGGAGGAAACCCACGCAGACACAGGGAGAACACACCACACTCCTCACAGACAGTCACCTGGAGGAAACCCACGCAGACACAGGGAGAACACACCACACTCCTCACAGACAGTCACCCGGAGGAAACCCACACAGACACAGGGAGAACACACCACACTCCTCACAGACAGTCACCCGGAGGAAACCCACGCAGACACAGAGAGAACACACCACACTCCTCACAGACAGTCACCCGGAGAAACCCACGCAGACACAGGGGGAACACACCACACTCCTCACAGACAGTCACCCGGAGTAAACCCACGCAGACACGGGGAGAACACACCACATTCCTCACAGACAGTCACACGGAGGAAACCCACGCAGACACAGAGAGAACACACCACACTCCTCACAGACAGTCACCCGGAGGAAACCCACGCAGACACAGAGAGAACACACCACACTCCTCACAGCCAGTCACCCAGAGGAAACCCACACAGACACAGGGAGAACACACCACACTCCTCACAGACAGTCACCCGGAGGAAACCCACGCAGACACAGAGAGAACACACCACACTCCTCACAGACAGTCACCCGGAGGAAACCCACGCAGACACAGGGAGAACACACCACACTCCTCACAGACAGTCACCCGGAGGAAACCCACGCAGACACAGGGAGAACACACCACACTCCTCACAGTCGGAGCGGGACTCGAACCCACAACCTCCAGGTCCCTGGAGTTCCTGAAGTATTGCTCTGTGCTGGACTAATTTTACTTCATTCTATTTTCAGACGTCTGGCCTTGAACAAAACCGTCCGCTCCCTCTCCCGCAGTGGGATCCCCTGCTGCAGCCAGCTCAAATATTACATCATCATTGTGAGTGCATTATCCAGCATACTCCACTGATTAATACCAGAAACTCTAAGGTCTTTGTTAATACGCTTTGCCTTTTCTAGTTTAATAGACCCTAGGTTTGTTTCTCTGAGCCTGCCAGACTCTCAGTAATGTGTCTTTTTTGGTTGTGCCTGAACCCTTATTTGTATTTGTCTCATAGCATTAACTGAGTCCAGCATCTTTCAGACTCAAGAGTTTTGGCCACGGCCCAAGTCTTGGCCCCTTTTTTTGTCTCTAGGGCAGAATTTGTTCATCCTCTATGACAATAACAATGTAAAGGAAGAGGGAATGTTAGCATGGCTGCCAAAACCTAGAAGGAAGATTTAAAATCTGTGTGCGGTGAATGTTAACAAGGGGATATTAATAACTGCTATTTGTTCCCTACATCTGTCTTCCTCATTTTTTTATTGCTGTATTTGTTTTTCTTTCTCCTCATTCTCCTTCTCTTTCCTCCTACTACCCCTACCTTTTTTGCTGGCTTTCTTTTTCTCCATCCCTCCCCTTCTTTTTGGGTCTTTTGTCTTTATCATTTTCCCTCTTTCACCCCCTCTTTCCTGTTGTTCTTCCATAGTTTTTTTTATATATAATGTCTCCTTCTCTCCTCTCTCAGGCCTTTAGGCACAGCTGGTACAGTTGGCTGTCCTTCCTGTCCTCGCTGCAGCTGTGGCAGACGTCTCTGAAGAGAGTCAGTGGCCGCTTCGGGACGGGTGTACTCTCCTACTTCGTCTTCCTCCGGACCCTCGTCTTTTTCAATGTTTTCCTGCTGCTGGTGCTGGGCCTGTTCCTGGTGATCCCTCAGGCAGTGAATCCCCCCTTGCTGGCCCCTTCAAACCACTCCTTTGGCCTTGAGCTGCTCACCGGGGCGGTAAGGCCCAGCTCAACTACACTGCAATTATTTACACTAATACTCTTTATGGGCCTTTGGTTGATTGTGAGGAAGTCCAGTGTAAATGCTGTCAAGTTCAAACTGGAAACGAATTGCAGTCCAATCACTCTGAAACAAAAGACTCTGCCAAGCCAAGTGTAATTGTACTGGTACAACAGCGTCCCTAACTACATACGTTGTAAATTCCTTGCATTTTTACGTATCTGAAAAAATAACACTAATGCAAATCATATTTGTATCAGTCTAGCACAACCGCTCATACATTTCCATATGTAAATATTATGATAATTTCATCATTTTTCGATTCATTGATTTAATTACACTCTCCTCTTCAGGGCTATTTCACAGACTCATTATTGTACTACGGCTACTACAGTAACTACACCCTCACAAAGACCTGCAGCAATAAAGGAAACTCATCTTGTCCTTATCATCTGTCCTATAACATGCCTCTCGTTTACTTCTTCACCATCGGAATGGCCTTCTTCATCACCTGCATCATCCTCGTCTACAGGTGAGGGACTTCCTCAACCACATGAATGAGAACTTTTAAGTCATTTGACCAGAACGTTTTCCAAGCCTTTAATCTGTGTCTGGGAAACCCACTAATTGACACCTATGTTTTGGTTTAGTTTAATTACATTTAAGCCTTGTTTCTGTGTTCCAGCATGTCTAAATCGTTTGGGCAGAGTTTTCGTATTGACCGGTCTAAAGGCCTGCTGGCTATGAAGGTCTTCTGCTCCTGGGACTTCAAGGTCACCAAGAAATCCTCAGTCAAACTGCTGTTTGAGAACATCTCCACTCAGCTCAAAGTAAGGAGCGCAGACTCACATACTCCAGCTGTGTCACTGCAGCACTGAGAATGATCCACTATCTAATAAAACCCACTCTGTGGTGGTCCTATGAGGGTCCTAACCATGTAAGGAAGGGTGGATGGAGGAGGTATGCAGAGCAACTGGCATACAACTTTCTGTAAATGTAGAAACACAAAGTGCATCTATATAGTCAGTGGAGCTGATAGAAATAGTCTAGAAAGAGTAGAAACAAGAGGTGTGTACAGTGTAAGAGAGTACAGCAGAATAAGAACCATGAACGCCACATGTACAATGAGATGGGGAAAATGACATGATGCTAATTCAAACAGGGCAACACAACAATGGTGACTGCAATTAATGGCAAGGAATGCATTGAATGCCAATGTGAGGGAACCTTGTGTGTCTTCCTGCTGTGTGTGTGTGTGTGTGTGTGTAGGAGTTGGTGGCGGAGGTGAACCGTAAAGAAGTGAAGTCTTCGCTGTTGCAGCGCTTGAGCACTGTCTCCATCCAGATCCTGGCCTGGACCATATGTATTGGCAGCACGGCAGGATGTGCCTATGCCGTGTACTGCTTCTCAGAGTACATGCATAACGTGAGCATCGGAATTAAGACATTTACATCAGTAATCTAACTTTATCGAAATATGCTTTAGCTGGGGAATGCAGAACTCCTGAATGGATGCTTTTGCACGTTAAATGAAAACTGTGGTTTCTGAAAAACACAGGCCTGGGGTTTAATTAACCTTTGAAAATGACATAATATAAATCCGAAGTTCTGTATTGGTCAGAAAACCATTTATCTAAATTACTCAGTGAGTGGTCTTCAAAACTAGGTGTAACCTGTCGACAGAGTGGTTCCTGTTTTTCCTGCTTTATGTCCCCGCTCCTCTTCACACTCCATTGTGTTTATTTTTGCAAAGCCAGCAGTAAAAGCTACATTTCCTGGAGATAGTTACAAGGTACTGTAACTGTAGCTTGCCACTGAATTCCACAGTTGTGTTTGGTCCCTCAAGGCTTCCTACAGGATGGAATGAGAAATAGTTTTCATTCAAGCACCTAAACTTTTTATGCTTTCCTTTTGTACTTTTCTTGTTCCTTCTCTCTCTCTCTCAGGACCTGCAGATCCGTGTTCACACCTTCTCTAACACTACAAAGAGTTTCCTGCTAAAAGAGGCCAGCCTGCTGGCCCTCCCTGTGGCTGTGTCAGCCATTAACCTGCTCCTTCCTGGCTTTTTTAACACTGTGGCGTGGATGGAAGAATACGATTCCCCCAGCAAACGCAACTATGTCGCCATCTTTAGGTAATCCTCTTCAACTGTGCTCACAAGACAATGATCTTATATTCCAGTGTCCTGCGCCCAGGGGTTGGTTTACCCTGTTATTACACGATGAGCTTAACTTCCGTTTACATTATTCACACTTTATTTTTCAGTCTTGATTTGTTACAGAAATAGGACTGGATTCAAATTAAACGTAGTATTAAATGTCATTTGGCCTTCAGAATCAAAGCCAGCTTTTCTACTGATAGTGGCTATTCCATTACTGCCAACGGTTGTTTACTGATTAATTCATTCCTGATTTCCTTTATATAGCCACATACAAATTCAGAGGAGCAGCGTAAAACCTTAACTTGGACAAACTGAATGTCCTGTGAGACTGGACACACACCTTGTTCCTTTTTAAAGTGATTGATCTATTCTGTCATTCTTCTGTGCTAGGAACCTGATGCTGAAAGTAAGCGTGCTTGGAGTGCTGTGTTATCACTGGTTGGGACGAGTGGCTTCAAACCCACACAGCGTGAAACTGACGGTGAGAGATATCATTCCCGAATAATAAAAAACAAGTCGGGAATCAATCTGTATCAAGGCCAGCAGTGTTAGAAATCATATACCCATTCCACTGACTGGTTTAGGTATTTGGTTTAGAGTTGCATCAAATACAACATTTTTGAGAAAACTGTTCAATAGGCGGCCATCTTGGTAATTCTGTCAGGCAGTTAATTCCACATTTTATTTTTATTAGGGGTTGTATTTACAAAAAACTGTCTAGTATCTTTACATGGCTAGTTTGTTTAAGCTCCAGAATTTAGTTTAAAATATTTAGACACTAAGTATGTCTTTAGCAGATTGATTATATTGATTTTATAAATGGAACTTTCACTAAATATATTTTTAAACTGTAATTTCAGAATGGTTTATTAATTTGTACATGTTTACTGTCCTAAAGTTGAGAAAAATTATTTCTATATAGTTTTTTTATATTATATCTTTTTATTTATATATATATTTTACATTTTTATATAGTTTTAATATTCATTCAGTTGAGGGTCGAGGTGGGTCCGGAGCCTACTGGGTGCAAGGCGGGGAACACGCCCTGGAGGGGGCGCCAGTCCTTCACAGGGCTACACACACACACACACATTTACTCACACACTCACACCTACGGACACTTTTGAGTAACCAATCCACCTACCAACGTGTGTTTTTGGAAACCGGAGCACCCGAATAAAACCCACGCAGACACAGGGAGAACACATCACACTCCTCACAGTCACCTGGAGGAAACTCACGCAGACACAGGGAGAACACACCACACTCCTCACAGACAGTCACCCGGAGGAAACCCACGCGGACACAGGGAGAACACACCAACTCCTCACAGACAGTCACCCGGAGGAAACCCACGCAGACACAGGGAGAACACACCACACTCCTCACAGACAGTCACCCGGAGGAAACCCACGCAGACACAGGGAGAACACACCAACTCCTCACAGACAGTCACCCGGAGGAAACCCACGCAGACACAGGGAGAACACACCACACCAACTCCTCACAGACAGTCACCCGGAGCGGGAATCGAACCCACAACCTCCAGGTCCCTGGAACTGTGTGACTGAGACACTACGTGCTGCACCACCGTGCCGCCCAGTTTTAATATTAATGTATCAAAGTATTAAGTATTTCTGAAGATCTGAATATAGACGGGGCAGCACGGTGGCGCAGCAGGTAGTGTCGCAGTCACACAGCTCCAGGGACCTGGAGGTTGTGGGTTCAATTCCCGCTCCGGGTGACTGTCTGTGAGGAGTTGGTGTGTTCTCCACATGTCCGCGTGGGTTTCCTCCGGGTGCTCCGGTTTCCTCCCACAGTCCAAAAAACACACGTTGGTAGGTGGATTGTCGACTCAAAAAGTGCCCGTAGGTGTGTGTGTGAGTGAATGTGTCTGTGCGAGTGAATTGGATAAGCGCTTACAGATAATGAATGAATGAATGTAGACAACTTGTGTGAGGTTTGGGATAAAACTAAACTGAATTTATAAGAGATTTAAATGTATGAAAGTAAAAGGCAATATGAGCATCAACAAAGCAGTAGACTATCAAAGTAAAATGTTACCTTGATAAACATTTTCAGTCTTTGAGGGTAATGAATATTAATGTGTGTGTGTGTTTGTGTGTGTTTTTTTTATATTGTCAGTGCTGGGAGAGTTTTGTTGGACAGGAGCTCTATCGATTCCTGCTGATGGACTTCATCTTCACAATGCTGGACACCTTCTTTTTGGAGTTTCTGTGGAGGTGAGCTTCCTGCCGATCACACCTCTCAGAAATGAGGAGTCAAACATATTGTTCTCCAGCAAGAAATATAAACTCACAATGTGCCCACTCTTCTCTTTCACTCAGGTTGTTCACGCAGAAGGTTCTGAAAAAGGAACGGAAGCCTGTGTTCGATATTGCGCGGAATGTTCTGGAACTCATCTACGGACAGACACTTGCTTGGTAGCTACACAATCCATAATGCAATGATGATATTAATTAAATAGGGGGCTTGGTGAAGGGGGATCGATTGCTAAGCGTAGATTGCAGAACGGAGAGACCATTAGGTACAGCAAGGGAAATGGTACATTTTAAAGGGATGGATATAACTTACCTGTAAACACCATATGAGGCGCAGCAGGTAGTGTCGTAGTCACACAGTTCCAGGGGCTTGGAGGTTGTGGGTTCGATTCCCGCTCCCGGTTTCCTCCGGGTGACTGTGAGGAGTGTGGTGTGTTCTCCCTGTGTCTGCGTGGGTTTCCTCCAGGTGATTGTCTGTGAAGAGTGTGGTATGTTCTCCCTGTGTCTGCATGGGTTTCCTAAGGGGGACTGTCTGTGAGGAGTGTGGTGTGTTCTCTCTGTGCCTGTGTGGGTTTCTTCCGGGTGACTGTCTGTGAGGAGTGTGGTGTGTTCTCCCTGTGTCTGCGTGGGTTTCCCTTGGGTGACTGTCTGTGAGGAGTGTGGTGTGTTCTCCCTGTGTCTGCATCGGTTTCCTCCGGGTGACTGTCTGTGAGGAGTGTGGTGTGTTCTCCCTGTGTCTGTGTGGGTTTCTTCCGTGTGACTGTCTGTGAGGAGTGTGGTTTGTTCTCGCTGTGTCTGCGTGGGTTTCCTCCCGGTGACTGTCTGTGAGGAGTGTGATGTGTTCTCTCTGTGTCTGCGTGGGTCTCCTCCGGGTGACTGTCTGTCAGGAGTGAGGTGTGTTCTCCCTGTGTCTGCGTGGGTTTCCTCTGGGTGACTGTCTGTGTGGAGTGTGGTGTGTTCTTCGTGTGTCTGCGTGGATTTCCTCCGGTTTCCTCCCACAGTCCAAAAACACATGCCGGTAGGTGGATTGGCGACGCAAAAAGTGTCCGTAGGTGTGTGTGTGTGTGTGTGTGTGTCTGTGTTGCCCTGTGAAAGTGTTACCCTGTGTATTCCTGCCTTGCGCCCAATGATTCCAGGTAGGCTCTGGACCCACCGTGACCCTGAACTGGATAAGGGTTACAGACAATGAATGAATGAATAAACCCCATATGAAGTGCGTGAAGATTCAGACAAGCGTTTGAGTATCCTCTCACTTTGCAAATGCTACTGAAAAGTCTTAGCTGATGGACTAGTTTTTGGTTTGTTTTGTTAAACAAGTTTAATACACAGTTATTAGATTCGCAGGTCTCTGTTAATATGTTGTGTTTATTTGTAGGTTGGGAGTGCTGTTCACTCCTTTGCTGCCTGTGGTGCAAGTCCTCAAGCTACTCTTACTTTTCTACATGAAAAAGGTGAGTTAATCGGGGAACTGTTTACTACGGAACTACTTTATATGAACTGATCAGCTCATGTTCGATCTCCAAGTTTGTGCACGTTTACACATTTATAGAGAGTATGTTTGTATACTTGTGCTCTTTCACTTTTATTTTATTCTTTATTCTCCTCTTTTCCTGTTTTTCTTTTCCTTCCATATTCTCACTGCCCTTTTCTTCCCTTTTGCTCATTTATTTTCTGTTTCATGTTTCACTGCCTTTCTCCTCATTTGGTTGCTCTTTCTCTCTCGCTCTCTCTCTCCTCTCTCTCTCTCTCTCATGTAGACGAGCCTGATGATGAATTGTCAGGCTCCCAGGAAGCCATGGAGGGCAAGTCAGATGACTACCTTCTTTATCACACTCCTATGTTTCCCTTCTTTCCTGGGGGCGGCAGTGTGTGTTACCTACACCATGTGGACGTGAGTTGAAGTACACTCTTTCATAAATATCATATCCAAGTCATATTTGTGCCTCTTTAGCAAACCTCTTAATCATATCAAATCATCTGGACAAATGATTCATTCATTGCCTGTAAGTGCTTGTCCAGTTCAGGGGCACGGTGGGAATCACTGAGCACAAGGCGGGAACACACCCTGGAGGGGGGGCCAGTCCTTCACAGGGTGACACACACTCACACATTCACTCACACCTACGGACACTTTTGAGTCCAGCTACCAACATGTGTTTTTGGACCATGGGAGGAAACCGGAACACCTGGAGGAAACCCACCCAGACACAGGGAGAACACACCACACTCCTCACAGACAGTCACCCGGAGGAAACCCACGCAGACACAGAGAGAACACACCACACTCCTCACAGACAGTCACCCGGAGGAAACCCACGCGGACAGAGGGAGAACACACCACACTCCTCACAGTCAGTCACCCGGAGTAAACCCACGCGGACACTGGAGTGGGACTCGAACCTACAACCTCCAGGTCCCTGGAGCTGTGTGACTGCGACACCTACCTGCTGAAAGATCACAGTCACATTATTGTGAGATCAAGTAGTTCAACCTCGGTTCTCCTGTGTTTGTTGTATAAATGTGGAGCAGGATAACGCCGTCTAAAAGCTGTGGACCGTTCCAAGGCCTTGGCACCATGTTCCAGTCGGGGAAAATCTGGGTGCACAACCTGGCCAAAGACAACCCTAGCTTCAACTGGCTGGCCTGGATCCACACTTATGTGGTGGAGAACCCTTTCTTCCTCTTCCTTGCTGCAGGAATTTTCCTGTGAGTGCTTGTCTTTCTCTCGGAGTAGGAATTATAAAAAATACCATTAATTTTCGTTGCTTTATTACTGAGTAATACTAATGCTAGTATTCCAATTAGCATCAGCAAATTCTTGTAATTTTAATTGGTGTGTTCTTTTTATTGCATTTATTCAGCACATTGGTATATTCAGTATATTTTAAGAAATGATTTCAACCTTGTGCCTAAATGTAACTGGTGTGAATAAAGTGGAATTTATCTTTGCTTTTGTCTTCCACCAGAATTGTGATATACTTCCACAGCCAGGTGGTCGATGGACAGAGGAAGATTATTGAGCTGTTACAGGAGCAGATTGAAAATGTAAGACTGTTAAAGTTGAATGGAAATAGCTGGAAATTCGTGTTAACTATCAAAACTGGCTTTGTAGCAGTATGTAACTAAAGGAAATACTTTATAAAAAGTAATTGTTTAACAAAACATTTAATGTACTTAATATTTCCCTTACCCTGAAGGGTTTATTTTCCGGGAAATGTCAGATGTTTAGTTTTAGTTTTAGTTTTGTACCGAGGCAATGTAGCTAGAAGTAATGGATGTCTGTGTCAAACAATATGTGTTTTCATTACTGGGTAGATACAGTAGCCTGGTAGCTATACTGTAAAAACTAAAGAAGCAAAGTTTACAGTGTTGAGGGAGGGGAAATTAAAGGCTAAGCACCACTTAATTGACCTCCATATATATGTCAGTAGCTAACATAATGTGAAATATTCAAGTATGAATTAAAAGGAAAATAGCAGCTTAATTTGCTTTAAAACTGACAATTTTATTAAATTGACGGAAAAAACCCGAGCTCGCTACGGAAATTCGCAACCGTGACGTCACTGGTGGACAACAGCTGAACAACGCCGCGGTAAAACACCGTTGTGACTGACTGTTATGACAGTATCTAGCTAAATAACCAACATTATTCATGACAATAGCCTAGCAATAAGCTAAACTCAAATGTAGAGGTACCGTTATTCTTGTAAATGTGATCGAAGTCGAACTCGAATTCATCCGACACTATAAACCTCCGTAATGCAGCTACGTAGCCGAGTATAATCTGCGACACCGAGTTTAGCGAATCAAGCTAACGTTAACTAACACCAACTAAAACAGGCGAAGTGAGTGTCCTTACCCTGTTTACCTCCATGTTACAGAGGCTCTTGAACACCTTTCGTTGGTGTCCTTACATGCCCCTATTGTTGGAAAAGCGCCAGTGAAATGAGCTACAGATAACGGAGTGAGCGGAGGGTCCTTTCCAAAGTGCCCGTTTAAAGTGGACAAATTTAGTCCATTTTCTGGATATTTTGGGATCTTTGGGCCATTTGTGCACAGATGTCCCACTGTACATTGAATGATTGCAGCCAAAAACAACACACCTTTTCGTCATTTTGCATTAAATTAAGTGCAGCTTCTAGAGTGTTGTCCACCATCTACGTCACAGGCAAGACGCCTATTAGAGTTTCCCAACACAGTGGGGGGGAACCAACGGTCTTTTAAACCTTATTCCTTCAATTAGTAAGAAATAACATGTTTTCTGACTATCAATAAACACAAGTTAGGAACTCAAATTCCACTGTATTTATTTGTTTGCCACTTTCATAGAGCTGCTGCTTAGCCTTTAAGTCAATGTTGTATAAATTAAGTAAATGTATATAACTACACAAAACATGTCGATGTCTAGGAGGGAGAGGACAAGAAATTTTTGATCACCAGACTACAATCGATCCACGAACAGAAACGTCCAATTTCCTCTCGTCGCATCAGAGGGGCCAGTGAGGTTAGCCAAATCTGTTCAACACACACACACACACACTAAGTCTGCATTATACAGACAAAATAGCATATTGCACTATTATGTATATTATATATATTATTATATTTCTGAACAGTCTTAATATGAAGCCAGTGAACTGATTTTCCATTCTCCATTTCAGGATTCCACTCTCTCTTGACTTCTCCCAGTCTTCACTGTCCTCACCTCATATTTCTGTAACTACAACTGGAGCCCCCTGCTGTCCTGGAGCAGAGTTGCTACTCCAGCAGAATTATCTCTACAGACTTGAGCAGGATTTCTTTGGCACTGCCTTTTATCATTTCAAACCGAAAAGCACTGGACTGCCTTCGAGATCTCATCAACTCTCCTTCCACTGAACCCTAGAGAAGCTAACTGTCTAAGTCTGGAGAGTAATATTTTTGTTGTTGTTTTTAACTACAAACGGGACACATCATGCCAAGACTTGCACATATGTACAGACTTTTTTAGTATATGAAATATTTTTATATTTTTAAAAGGAATAACAGGGTGTAAGAACCAGAAAACCTAGGAAACAGCCAGAGTAGACAGCCCTCACCGTCTGCACCAAACCACTCAGAAAACCTTTGTCTTTTAAATATAGATTATGTGAAAATATTTTATTTATTCATTATGATATTATTCTAGGTGCATGGTTATTTTCTGTCGTACTAAACTCCTCATATTCAAACTGTGAAATACAGACAATATTTAAGATGTTTAGTTTTTTGTAGCATGCAAAATATTGTACAGTACTTCATTCTCATAACCACTGGAGGTTATTTGTGTAGTGTATTGTTTTATAGTGTTTTTTAATATGATTTTGAAATAAATTTACATAGGGTCAAATATACAATGCTCCAGAAACAAGAAATGTGGACAGCATCAAGTGCTTTGCACCCTGATTATTTATAACGTACCGTTAACATTTGTTACAAAGACATGCGGTCAAAAACAGTAAAGAAAGTAACAAACTGTATGTACACTTTACAAAGAATCTTTGTCTCAGAGTTCCTCATAAATATGATTTACATATTAAATTAAATAGAGAAATTCCTCAGTGTAGCTTACATTAATCTTCTGTTCAGAAATGAAAACACTGCATGAAGTCGATGCTGATTTTGTTTTGTTTTCAGAGAAGACTGTACATATTTATGTAAAAAGCATATTAATTACGATATAGCAACATATATAACATGTTAATAACAAGCCAACCCTGTGAATGGGTTGAAAGGGTGTGAGATCTGTGGATCAGATTTCCTGCTGAGGTTCATGGACTGGATGAGAAGATCTGGCCCAAAAACATCTGTAAAGCTTGAAGTTAAAAGTGCTGAACAAACAGAAGCCGAGCTTAATGGAGGCGGCCATTTTGTAGCACCATTGTTTCTTGTTGAACATGAGGTCTTATTGAAATGAGGTGCTCCATCAAAATTTTGAGCATCAAAAAAAAAGTCCTTTTGTTCGACCTGGCTTTAGTGAGGATTGTTGAAACCCTCTTTCCGGGTTCTGTGAGTTCTGCTGCTGTTTGCCTTTGGCTCCAGTAGAGGGCGAAAGCTTATTACAGTGAAACTACATCCATTGCTTTGAAAGTTGAGGTCTGAGAGCAGGAGGGGTTCTCCTCCCGGTGTCTGTGGAAATACATTGTATATAATGTGTTTTGGAAAGGAGTTTATGTCCTTAGAAAGGGTCTAAAAACTCATTTTATTAGAAACCCTGCCTTGTTTTTCCACTCACTGGCCCCATTGTGTACATCCAGTATAGGATCCCTGTACATCAGAGGCTTTCTGACCATTCCCGCACGATAGTGGCATTTATGCTTATATGTATATAGCTCACCATCCAAAAATATCCATCTGACCACTGAAGAAGAGCTACAGGACAACTACCACAATGTATATCTACAGATATCCCAGTACAGTGGAGCCTAAAGGTAGGGGTTTCTAAGAAAGTGGCCACTGGCTTTATACAGTTCTTTATGACAATGTAAGAGACCACCCTTCGTTTTTTAAATTCCAATCAAATCTGCAGGACCACTGCGTTTGTGTTTACTTGAATCATAGGAAGCAGAGCAACCAACTTTTAAGACATAGTTTTACGTGTGGGAGGATACTCCTGCCAAAAAACTGAACCTGAGTCTCATGAAAGTACAGAATCGGTAATAAAGGCAACACTACAGGAAAACGTGACTGTGTCCTGGGCCCCACAAGCTGGAGGTGAGGGGGCTTTCTGAAGCTTCACTACAGCTTTGCCTTGGGAGTCTGAGCAATGTCCAACAGCAAGACCCCTCTCTCTGACCTCCAGAGGCTTGTGCCACAGAGACATAGGTGTTGAGTAAGGCCAGTTTAGCAGTTGCTAAATGTGAGTGAGTGAGTGAGTGTATGTATTTATGTATGATACTGAGTATGTATGTGATTGTGAGTTACATTTATCTATTAATTAAAGGCTCCTATTTGTCTGGATATCAAAATAAATGAAGGGTGACCTCTGAATTCTCCAGTTTTCAACGCCATGAATCGTATGTTTGTTAGTGTCCACTGCTGAAACTTGAAAGGCTAAAACTTTGACCCGTCCTGACTTGTCATGGCATAATTCACACACTGCACATAATGTGTAGACCCTTCTGAGAGGCTTGTTAAAATTTCCCTCCTAAAATCTGGTTGAAATTTTGGTCCAGCACTCTGATTGGCTGGTTTGGATTTACCCTCCTGAATTCTTATTGGCTGGTACAGTTTCCCTCCAGAGCTCTGACTGGCTGGTTTCCTTCCTCCAGGTCCATCAGGAGGTCTGGATGGGTGCGGCTTTGCTCAGGTGCCACTATTGAGCATGCCCAGTAGTTTGTTGGGCTCCAGGCCCTGTTGCTGGGCCATCCGCTGGACGTCAAATCCCATGTGTGTGAGGAACTGAATGACGCTCATCTCTCTTCCAGTCAGTTGGTCGCGGATGGCCGGGCAGGTGGGGTTGCAGTGGGGCCAGGGGCAACTGTCGATGAGGTGCAGGGGGCAGCCCCGGGGCGGAGGACGGGGGCTGCTGCTGTTGCCGTGATTTCGGAGACTGTGAAAGAGGCTACGGTCCCAGCATTGGAGAGCACGGGGCAGAGATGTACCCTTCACCTGGATGTCCATCCAGTAACTACAGATAGAGAGAAATAGACAGTGAGGAGAGGGGGAGGAGAGGCGAGGGAATACTGAAACACAAACAGCAGATATTCTAATGCGATATTAAATGTCCCTGTTTATTAACAGCAGTATCAAGTAATTTGGAGCTCAGGATGAAAAGGGAAAACTCACTTTCTTGTGATCACCTCGTGTGATAAGCAGGCAGGTGCAAACATGGCCCTGTTAATCACAGCAGAAGAACAGGCAATAAGACCACATGGGCTACCTGTTCTGTAGAGACGGCACAGATTTTCAACACCAATAAATATACGCTATTAAAACTTTAAACCACGCAGACACAGGGAGAACACACCACACTCCTCACAGACAGTCACCCGGAGGAAACCCACGCAGACACAGGGAGAACACACAACACTCCTCACAGACAGTCACCCGGAGGAAACCCACACAGACACAGGGAGAACACACCACACTCCTCACAGACAGTCACCCGGAGGAAACCCACACAGACACAGGGAGAACACACCACACTCCTCACAGACAGTCACCCGGAGCGAGACTTGAACTGACAACCTCCAGGTCCCTGGAGCTGTGTGACTGCGAAACTACCTGCTGCGCCACTGTGCCCCATTACAGAGATCCTATTTCAAAATTTTGGTTCAGATTTAATGCAGCTGATAATTCCATTTTCATAATTGCTCGGCAGCTAGCAGCATGCTAACAATGCTAATAATGTCGAATGAGGGAACTTTATTATTGCTGCCACCTGGTGGCTAGTATCCTGCTATTACTGCTGCTAGCTTCCACAAAATTCGAACAACAAAGACTTTTATTATCTCTGTTATCACTACTGCAGCAACTGTTAATGTCGACTGACGGAACCCATTTCTATTGCGGCCTTTAGGGACTAGTGTCCTATCACTGCAGGTATCTAAAGAGAGCCCGTTTTAGCACTGTTGTTCTGTGTTGCCCTTTGGCTGGATATTTACTCTCGCCACTGCTATTTGTGCTGTTCTATGTTCTATGTTCTGTGCTTTTGCTGTGTTCTGTGTATTATCTTTCTAAGCACGCTGTGTTCTTGAAAAGCACTATATTAATGCAATGTATTATAATTATTATTATATTTTCTGAAAAAAAAAGAAAAATGAAAATACTTGAGAAATAAATTAAAAGAAAATATTTATGTTATAGACCTTTTTTCTTTGTCTTTTCTTTAATGAGGTGTGTGAATGCTTACGGGACATTTTTGAGGGTATTTCGGAGCTCGATGCCCAGGTTCTGGATGTATCTCCACTGACCCTCCTGTACTGGTTGACCAGTTAAATGGATGTTATCTACAGTCAGCTGAGCCTCATCAAACAACCACTGGACCACAAATACTGGACCTGAGAGACAAAGAGAGAGAGGGAGGTGTGGATACAGTAAAAAGGCAATTGGTTCTTTTTTATCTCTACTGCAGTTTGAGTATTAAGCCACTAGAGCGCGCTGGAACATGTCTCACTCGATCTCTTACTTTTCAGTGTTGGAAAAACTTTGTAGCCGAAGAAACAGTTCCACTCCTCTCCTGGGTGATCCAGTCTGCATCGCTCAGGAACAACACCCCCCCAGTACCTGCAGAGAGAAGAACACATTTTCACCCATCTCTCTCTCTCTCTCTCTCTCTCTCTCTCTCTCTCTCTCTCTCTCTCTCTCTCTCTCTCTCTCTAATTTGTCTCTGTCACTCTTTTCTGTCATTGATTTCTTTCCCCTTTCCTCTGACAATCTCCCACTTTCTTTCTAATATGATGCTATTTAAAGCTCTCTCTCTCTCTCTCTCTCTCTCTCTCTCTCTCTCTCTCTCTCACCTAATTCCTCGTTTGATGGCCTCTGTAGGAGCACAGCTGATGGTGTCCACACATTCCGTGCAGCGGTACTGCTTATTGTCCAGGAACCAGCCTGAGTCGGCCAGGCCTCTGACCTGTACTGACCCATGACCTTGGCTCTTCAGGAGCTCGGCCACACGGTCCACATTCAGCAAGACACCTGTACCTCCAGCACTGGCACACACACACACACACACACAGGCAGACATAGAGTGCATACAAATTACTGCATCTTAACCACATTACATTTTAAAAAATAATAATAAGTACTCATGCAGGCTTAATGCACACACAGAATCCTAACCTGCTCCCTGCTAGCAGGAGGACTTTAGCATTGTCCAGGCCTTTGGTCAGGAGCTCCTTCACAACCTCCTGAATGATCAGAGAGCCCATGAAGGCGTAGTCATCTAAACAGAGAGGAAAAAAATGACAGAATATTCAGAGTGGAGACTTACATACTGTAAATGAGTTTCGGTCAATTACAAACTTATATCTTAAACCTTGCCCTTCAAAAGTTAAGGATCACTTTTCTTCTTATAGGATTAAATGTTAATAATATAACTACACTACAGTAAAATTATTTATTTGACTTGTTAATTATTCTAGGATGATTGATAATAAAAATACCACTAATAAAATGGATAATATATTTATATTATTTATCTGCCTCCAGATCAGTTTGAAGATGTGAGGCATTCAGGAAGACCATTTAATTATCACTTTATTCTCAACGTTTTACAGTGTTTTCTGTAATATGTGTCAACGTTTTACAGTGTTCTCTGTAATATGTGTCAACGTTTTACAGTGTTCTCTGTAATATGTCTCAACGTTTTACAGTGTTCTCTGTAATATGTGTCAACGTTTTACAGTGTTCTCTGTAATATGTGTCAACGTTTTACAGTGTTCTCTGTAATATGTCTCAACGTTTTACAGTGTTTTCTGTAATATGTCTCAACGTTTTACAGTGTTCTCTGTAATATGTGTCAACGTTTTACAGTGTTCTCTGTAATATGTGTCAACGTTTTACAGTGTTCTCTGTAATATGTGTCAACGTTTTACAGTGTTCTCTGTAATATGTCTCAACGTTTTACAGTGTTCTCTGTAATAAGTCTCAACGTTTTACAGTGTTCTCTGTAATATGTCTCAGCGTTTTACAGTGTTCTCTGTAATATGTCTCAGCGTTTTACAGTGTTTTCTGTAATATGTCTCAACATTTTACAGTGTTCTCTGTAATATGTGTCAACGTTTTACAGTGTTCTCTGTAATATGTGTCAACGTTTTACAGTGTTCTCTGTAATATGTGTCAACGTTTTACAGTGTTCTCTGTAATATGTCTCAACGTTTTACAGTGTTCTCTGTAATAAGTCTCAACGTTTTACAGTGTTCTCTGTAATATGTCTCAGCGTTTTACAGTGTTCTCTGTAATATGTCTCAGCGTTTTACAGTGTTTTCTGTAATATGTCTCAACATTTTACAGTGTTCTCTGTAATATGTGTCAACGTTTTGCAGTGTTCTCTGTAATATGTGTCAACGTTTTACAGTGTTCTCTGTAATATGTCTCAACGTTTTACAGTGTTCTCTGTAATATGTCTCAACATTTTACAGTGTTCTCTGTAATATGTGTCAACGTTTTACAGTGTTCTCTGTAATATGTGTCAACGTTTTACAGTGTTCTCTGTAATATGTCTCAACGTTTTACAGTGTTCTCTGTAATATGTGTCAACGTTTTACAGTGTTCTCTGTAATATGTCTCAACGTTTTACAGTGTTCTCTGTAATATGTCTCAACATTTTACAGTGTTCTCTGTAATAAGTCTCAACGTTTTACAGTGTTCTCTGTAATATGTCTCAGCGTTTTACAGTGTTCTCTGTAATATGTCTCAGCGTTTTACAGTGTTCTCTGTAATATGTCTCAACGTTTTACAGTGTTCTCTGTAATAAGTCTCAACGTTTTACAGTGTTCTCTGTAATGTCTCAGCGTTTCACAGTGTTCTTTGTAATAAGTCTCAACGTTTCACAGTGTTCTCTGTAATATGTCTCTACGTTTTACAGTGTTCTCTGTAATATGTCTCAACGTTTTATAGTGTTCTCTGTAATATGTCTCAACGTTTTATAGTGTTCTCTGTAATATGTCTCAACGCTTTATAGTGTTCTCTGTAATAAGTCTCAACGTTTTACAGTGTTCTCTGTAATATGTCTCAGCGTTTTACAGTGTTCTCTGTAATATGTCTCTACGTTTTACAGTGTTCTCTGTAATATGTCTCTACGTTTTACAGTGTTCTTTGTAATATGTCTCAGCGTTTTACAGTGTTCTTTGTAATATGTCTCAGCGTTTTACAGTGTTCTTTGTAATATGTCTCAGCATTTTACAGTGTTCTCTGTAATATGTCTCAGCATTTTACAGTGTTCTCTGTAATATGTCTCTAGGTTTTACAGTGTTCTCTGTAATAAGTCTCAACGTTTTACAGTGTTCTCTGTAATAAGTCTCAGCGTTTTACAGTGTTTTCTGTAATAAGTCTCAACGTTTTACAGTGTTCTCTGTAATATGTCTATCAGTCTGGACACTCTAACAATCCTCCATGGATTTTATTGCATTATTAATCAGAAAATACTAATATCATATTCCAGTTATGGCTATTCTACCAGTGTCTACAATCACACAGGTTTTAAATGGATGAAAACCATTGTTCTAAGCTTTATGGCTTACTTTGATCTTTTTGTGGTGAAGCTCCACTCCATACATCACTGGAGCAGTAGGGAATAAACCTGCAATCAGAAAGACGTAACACTATTTATCAGCACCTACACATCCAGTCTGGCACACCTGTACATATACATATACACACATATAATGTATACTAGTTGGGGCCCCACAGGGCTTACTAACCCTCTAACACACTGGGCCTAGTGAGCTTAAGCTAATGTGGCAAGGATTTTCTACAGAGTTTTCTATAAAGATTAATTTATTTATTCATTCATTTATTCTTCCATTTATTTTCTGTAATCTTTTCAGGGTCATGGTGGGTCCGTAGCCTACCCAGAATTAATGGATGCAGGGTGAATACCCACTACCATCTATACTTGATGTACTTTGGGTACTACACTATACAACAATTTTACTTGCTCCATATGACCTACAGGTCTTGGGTGGTCCAAATTCTATATCAAAGTGAAGTGTGTGTGTGTGTGTGTTTTCCTCAAGATAAACACACTCTGTAGAGGTTGTAGAGAGAGCTCAGCAGGACTGAGAGCGCTTATTCACACACAGTGGAAAAGGCCTTTGGGTGTGTGTGGAGCAGTCTGCTCTAGGATACTTACACCATGTTTGCATTCCACCAGTGTGGGTTTTCCTCAGGCTGACTAGACAGAATCCCTGTCCCTGAATCACACACACATAAACACAGAGAGATTGCCATCATTAATCATTGTACATTTTATTACAACTTCCACAGAGCTGTGCTCTATGATTTTAAACAACACGACCCTCCACTCTCTCTTTAGTTTTGCACTCGAACTAGGACGCAAGTGTAGCTTACAAGAAAAGGAAGACCCTCTGGAGCTGCAGAACACTAGCTTAATGTCACCATACCCTTTACCGAGTGTCATCTAGAGTGGTATAAACCCCCTCCAGCACTGGTTTGTCAACCAGTGGAACATTCTCTGGAGCTATGAAGCATCATCCAATACCTTTGGGATTAGCTGGGGTGATGTATGCAATAAATAAATGATCATGCAACAACCCCACTAATGCAATTATGGTTAAATGCAATCAATTCATCACTGAAATGTTCCGACATCTAATGTAAAGCCTTCACAGAAGAGTAATAGTCAGGAACACAGGAAAGGAAATATTTGCATGTTGCTCATTCACAGAAACCAAACTTGCAAGAGGAAGGCTTAGCTTAGCCATGCCTGGATGTGTGTGTGTGTGTGAGTGTGAGTGTGTGTGTGTGTGTGTGTGTGTGTAAGAGAGAGAGAGAGCGCCTTGGCCACTTTCTTTGGAAAAACAAACATATTAAAACATTTCATTTGAAGTCGGTCTTTTTTTCTCCCAATAGAATAACAAGTCAATGCACCAGAGTGGTGAATCAGACCAGTGTGGCTTTACCCTCAACCCACAGAGTGTACCCAACCTGGACACACACACACACACACACACACACACACACACACACAGTACCCTGTACGTCTAGCCACCGTATAATGTGGGAACACAGTTCATACAAATGATTCACCTACGACTCCACAGACGCCACAGACCGGCGATACATGACCTGTAAGTGCTAATAAACCCTGTTTACAAATCCAACAGAAACACACTGCTGTCCTAATCACACCAAACATTTCTGGTGCACCTGCTGTAAAACACATAGAAACCCTTACATGTTTCTCTCTGGTGTTCTGTTTTTAAGTGTGTTTCCTGCCTCTACTCCTAATGCTTAAGGATCAACCTGCTATGCTCCAGTAATATACGCTTCCAACTCCATTCCTGGTACATGGCCTTCTTCACCTAAATACACCACTAAACAGAACCAAGGGCTCAACATAATGTCAGATAGGATGAGGCGTGTGGATGGAAGGAGATGGAGGAGATGGAGGCAGTGTCTGAGCTCACCTGTGCGAGTACTCGGCCACCTGCTGGAGCTCATCAGTCTCCTCATGGTTTCATACCGGCTGTCACAGTTCTCTTTACTGAAGCAGTACCATCCACCTGGAGACCAGAGACATTGGTGTAGTATTAATAAAAGATAAACAAAACTTAACCAAGCTTTTGAAAGCCCATCATTGGTATATTGATGTGTGTGTGTGTGTGTGTGTGTGCTCACCCTCTAAAAACACCAGCCACCTCCTGCTTCCTTTAGACTCCTTTATGTAGTACCTAAAGGCAAAAAATAAATGAAAATTATTAGGTTTGTGGTATTAATCCTCACAATATATTACATCGATTCTCATCTGTTCTGGAAATCCCTCAGCTGTGTTATTATCTTAAATTGATGCAATATATTTTGATGGAGATGTGTACACAAACCCCTAAGCAACACTTTTAAATCAGTAAAGCTGTTATTCTTAAGAGTAAAGTAAGCTGCTATATGTTTAATCTCTATAGAGAGATGCCAATTGTTTACACAGCAAGTTGTTCTCACCCCTCCACTTCCAGGCCCTCGTTGCTCTCCAGCAGCTCAACGTACACTCACAGTATTTTACACAAAAACAATCAACTGTGTTCAAGTTCTGGGTTCTCTCAGGGTCACATCAATCTAAGTGTGCACATCAAACTCTATGTGCCCATATACAAGCACAAGCTACAATTTCTCTAATAACAGCAGAACTATCTTGAAGCAGTTAGCTCTTGCTTCTGATGTAACAAATCTGGGCAGTTTTCCTTCTACTCCAAGCGTGTTGACTTTTCCGGAGCCATTGTGTTCGCAGCAATAGGAAAAGAAGCGGTAGTTGGCTTCACATCTCAGAGTAAGCATGTACTTGGCTCACTCTGTGGTGGATTTGTGTGGGAATCTGCGATTAATAATTTAGCGAGAAAAATTGGATGAAATGGAAAAAAGTAAATGAATGAGTTTTAAAAGGTCAAGAGAAAAACAGTCCAAGTACCTTGTAGTACCTTTTCCCACAAGCCCCTCTGTCCATCCCACTAGGTCCAGACAGTTCTGTGTCTCTCCAGAAGTCTCTGACCCGCACGCTTAAGGCTGCCAGCCTGCTTCACGTTACTGGCGTCCAAAAACATGCGCTCTAACCTTCGCCTTTGATCAGCAAATTGAAACATTTGGCTTTGATTTCACAGCTGAAGCCCTCACTCGCTCCTCATTTTATTTGGAGCCCATTTCAAAGAGTTCTGAAAACTATTATTAATTATTAAATTAGAGCACTATGTGTAGTGGCCTCCCAACAGGTGATTATGCTCAATTATCCAAGTGACCCGATTCATGCTAAACCCCAACATCCCCCCCCCCCCACCCTTTAGCCTTTCCAGGAAAAGAGGAACTTTCAAAGACATGGCAGTCTTGGGTTGAGCATCAGACATTCTGAAGTACTAGTAAACACATGCTTGGTTTGTTTGAGTTCATTTATGAGCTTTGAGTGGAGGAGGCAGTGTAATGGGTCACTAACAGAACGGCTATTTTGAGACAGGAAGGTCAGCGTCTCCGTGTGGGGGCCCTGCACTTTGGGTATGTTCCTAAACAACAGATTTGCGATTGATGGTACACAGCCAGATATGTGTCTGTGTAGATTTGCATCCAGAGCGGACAGATTTCAGTCTAGGAATGTGTCCACCACTTGTTTGAGTTGATGAAGCCCTTCGGGGGGATGAAGCCCATTGTTTTCAAGACTCCACTGCCAGTCCGTTCACTTGGACTTGCTACTAAACAAGACTGGTTGGGTTGCCAATTTATTCAGTACACATACATTCTCCTGCTACACATGTTCTATTGATCAGCTACTCACTGCCATTTTCATCAATTGAAAAGACCCACTATGGATATGATTCATGTCACGGGGCGTGAGGAGTAGATTTTAAGGAGGCGGACACACTCGCTACAACACAGAATTTAATATAGAAATGACATAACAAAACGAACTTGAGTAGAAACACGAAATAACACTACTAGACTGGGGCATGAAACAGGCAGGAGACAACGAGAAACGAGCTAGAGAAACAAAGACTATGATAACAATTGGGAAACAGAACGAGCAAGAGAACAAGACATGAACAAACCCTAACACAAAAACAATTCACAATGAAACAAAGAAACAAACAAAGAAAATGACCGATCCCAGGAAGTGAGGGAAGAGGGCTTAAATAAACGAACTTAACTAGACACACCTGACACAGATAACGAGGGACAATGACAAAAGAGGCGGAGGTTAGAGTGAAACGAGGGCGGGGCTAGAAATGACAACAAACAGACAGAGCCACATGGAAGAGGAAAACAAACCAGAAAGTGTCAAGATGTGACAATTCAGCTAATATTAATGAATTAATGGCCTGAAAAGTTGAGTAACAAATTCGATAGAAATGCCCAACTCTATTATTCAACTGATAATAAAACCTAGTAACACAGTGGTGATGATAGGAACCAGACGTCTGAAGATGCCTCACTTCCTTACTGAAAGTTGTTAAATGAAATGGTTATGAATGTACTGCTTAAATCCTGAAACACTGTTAAACAATAATTCATTCATTATCTGTAAGCGAGGAAACCCACGCAGACACAGGAAGAACACACCACACTCCTCACAGACAGTCACCCGGAGGAAACCCCCGCAGACACAGAGAGAACACACCACACTCCTCACAGACAGTCACCCAGAGGAAACCCACGCAGACACAGGAAGAACACACCACACTCCTCACAGACAGTCACCCGGAGGAAACCCCCGCAGACACAGAGAGAACACACCACACTCCTCACAGACAGTCACCCGGAGGAAACCCACGCAGACACAGGGAGAACACACCACACTCCTCACAGACAGTCACCCGGAGGAAACCCATGCAGACACAAGGAGAACACACCACACTCCTCACAAACAGTCTCCCGGAGGAAATCCACGCAGACACAGGGAGAACACACCACACTCCTCACAAACAGTCACCCGGAGGAAACCCACGCAGACACAGGGAGAACACACCACACTCCTCACAGTCAGTCACCCGGAGGAAACCCACGCAGACACAGAGAGAACACACCACACTCCTCACAGACAGTCACACCGAGCGGGACTCGAACCCACAACCTCCAGGTCCCCGGAGCTGTGTAACTACATGTAGGTTCACAGGTTGTATGAATAGTAAGTTAAAAGGCTACATTTGCATTGTAGACATCATAGATTCTGGTTTTCTGGAGTTTATAGGACTCTTTCCAACAAACCATTTGTCATAGAAGAAATTCAACTGGATCACAGAGAGATTTCATTAATAATGGAGCAGTTTCCTACAGAATCATAAAGAATCCAGTCACTGTGCGGTCACTGATTTATATCCCTGTTTGACACAGAGTGTTGGTGCCAGAAAGTTTTCCGGTTGAAAACACACGTATTTACACATTTCTATACTTGTGAGGACTTCCATTCATTAGCAGGAGACCTAACCCTAGCCTTAACACAGTAACTACATAGGAATAGTTTAGTCAATTTCCAGAAAAAAGGCAGGGATTTTGTGAGAACCATCTCAATATTCTCAGATCTTCAAAGTCTTCATGGGGATATTTGCTCCCCACAAAGACCTGAAAACAGGAACTGACACACTGTACATTAATCTCTCAGATGTTGTATTTCACACATAGACACTCTGTATGTCGGACTCTCTCTATTACACGGTGAGTCCATGTGGTCTCTGTTAGTGAAGTGAGAGTCCATCTCAGTGGCCAACAGCTGCTACTGAACCACATTCAACACCGGTTCCTCTCTCTCTATCTATCAACTTCAGTCGCTTTATCACACAGATCCAGCAGAAGCGAAGGAAAAAAAAGCCTCCAGAATAAAGCCATCAGACACACAAACACACACATGCACACGCACAGCCTCCAAGATGAGAGAGAGAGGGGCCATCGTTTCATCTCCCGGATGAGAGAAGTTGGAGATGGATGGAGGGAGTGAAAGGGAGAAGGAAAAGGGTAGGGAGGAGAAAGCGTCCATCTGTGTTTGGAGTTCAAACAATTTGAATTTACATCCTTCGGATTTACAGTTCTGTGCAAAAGCCAAAGGCCACACTTCTTTCGTTTAATTAATTTCCAGGCAAAACAGACACTGAGTGCAGGTTATCTGTATTTCAGGAGGTATTTCTGAAGAGATTAGAGGGATAATGTAGGTGAAGGTCAAAGGAAGTTACGTGGAAAAAAGCAAAGTGTATATGGGACTCCCAACAACCGTGCAAGACCTGGCTGACGTCCAAAACGCTTCTCATCTCGCTTTTCTCATTGAGAGACAGGAGTAAATCAAACTCCACTATCACAGATACGTCTGTCCATTCTTCCATTTTGAGAAGACTACTCAACACCGTGGGTCTGAAAGAATGTGGAAGCAGAACTTACCGATGCATATCTCTTTGAAACACTGAAAGCAAGTGTTTTGAACAGAATGGAAGCTGTAATAAAGGCAGGGTGGATACGCTAAACCCTGGGAAATGCTTCAGTGTCCAGGCTTCTTTGTAATTGACTGTTAAATATACGTTTCTGCTTTTTACTGACGCTGAAAAATGAATAACTAGTACTTCTTGGCTACGGGGTACTCTCTGGCTGCTGAACAGTACTGTATCTTCACATATACATCCATGGGCATAGACTGAAGTCACTCTTTGATCATAGATTAGCTTCAGCAGACAGCTGGAAGCATGTGTATGTGTGTGTGTGTATGTTTGAGAGAGGGAAAGACTGTGTGTATCTATAGCTGTGTGTAAGAAACAGCATTTAGATGTGGGCAGAAAAATGTGTAGTATGTCCATGTTTGTATGTGTGTGTGTGTGTGTGTGTGTTACTCGCAGTATGGCGGCCAGACAGCAGTGGAAGTGGAGTTTTTTGCCTCATATAAAGCACTGTGTCTCCTGTGGTGGAATCCCTTTGATGTGTCTCTGGTCTTGGTGAATAAACTGTAGGCCTCTAACATGTAAGGAAGAAACACAGCCTCATCTGCCTGATCCTGGATCAGTCAGAACATTAAGTTTCTAACAGGGAGCATTGCTGATACGACCTGCTGAGCTGCAGTGATATTAGGAGAAAATGTATTCAAACGCCACATTGTACAATAGACTCAGTAGTTGAGCAGTCATTCTCTGGGGAAAAAATAATGGTGTTTTTGGAAAATCACCACTTCCATGTGGAAGAATGAGACTTGAGGTTTTAACTCGGTTACTTGGGTATTGTTTCACTGGGACAGCTCTTGATGGCACTTCGAAACGCGTAGCAGAATGGAGAACATCTCTGTTCATTGTCTAAGGCAAATCAACAGCCCCGAGACCTTTATATCCTGAATTATTTAAAAACCTAACTCTGCGTGTGAAGCAAAAGTGTATGTGAAGCAAGGTTAAAGACATGTAAAGTGATTTTCCTCCACCAGTCCCAATAGATTACTGTAACAATAGAGTATAAGGGATTCTTTCTCTAACCTCTCACCACAACAAGGTCCCAGACTTCTGCATCACAGTTTGTGCCCCGACACCTGCTTAATTAGCAGCAGCTTCTAATTATGCATTATAGCCAATGGGACTCATTGCTGTTCTCAATCTGATGCATATTTATATGATTATACCATATCAGAAATGATTATCACACTATTGACTAATTACAATATACAAGCACAGACAGCGGCACGGTGGCACAGTCATAGTGTCGCTGTCACACAGCTCCAGGGGCCCGGGATTGTGGGTTTGAACCCCGCTCCGGGTGACTGTCTGTTAGGAGTGTGGTGTGTTCTCCCTGTGTCTGCGTGGGTTTCCTCCGGGTAACTGTCTGTGAGGAGTGTGGTGTGTTCTCCCTGTGTCTGCGTGGGTTTCCTCCAGGTGACTGTCTGTGAGGAGTGTGGTGTGTTCTCCCTGTGTCTGCGTGGGTTTCCTCCAGGTGACTGTCTGTGAGGAGTGTGGTGTGTTCTCCCTGTGTCTGCGTGGGTTTCCTCCGGGTGACTGTCTGTGAGGAGTGTGGTGTGTTCTCTCTGTGTCCACGTGGGTTTCCTCCAGGTGACTGTCTGTGAGGAGTGTGGTGTGTTCTCCCTGTGTCCGCGTAGGTTTCCTCCGGGTGCTCCGGTTTCCTCACACGCTCCAAAAACACAGTTGGTAGGTAAATTGGCGACTCAGAAATGTCCATCGGTCTAGTGTCTGAGTGAATGTGCCCCCTCAAGGTGGTGTTCCCGCACTACACCCAGTGATTCCGAGTAGGCTCCGGACCCACCGCGACCCTGAACTGGATAAGCGCTTACAGACAATGAATAAATGAAAAAGTACAGCAAGGTCTGTTCAAATGCTAATACATGCAAGTGATAGCTAAATGCTAATCAACACTATATATAGTGGCTTTAGTGAATGGTGCTCTGTAGTTTGTCTGCTCTCTTGAGTGGATAAGCTGGTCTACACTCCTTAGAAGTAATTTAATGTTATTCTACACACTTCAAGCATGGATATAAGCTAGTTTATAGTTTTATGCATGTTTATGTGCTATCCTAAGCTAGTTATGAGTAATTATATGCTAGTCAATATGTGCTAGCGGGTGATGAGCTAGTCTATATTTTGTACAGAGTTTTTACATGCCAGTTTATACTCCTTATGAGTGGTTATGTGCAAGACTATACTATTTTAGACTATACTATTTATTTGTAGTTATATGAAGCATTCAATCCTTCTTGTTTATAACCTGTTAAATGTAGTGGCTGGGTATTTGGCTGGAGGAAGTTGCCCTGATCATCAGGATGATAGAGAGAAGTGCAAGTATCTTCACTGGTCATGTTTTGGTTGATATTAATGTGGCATGTATTTCAGATCATGATGAAAAACTAATTTTAACCTCTTTATTTATGCTTATTCAGCAAATATACTGATTACAGTGTAAACTGGAGTTATATTAAGTTACAGTAGTGTGTAACGTAGGTTTAGACCCACCATCATCTTCTGATCTTTTGAATGGATTATTAAAACCTAAATGCAAATCTTAAACTTACTTCAAATACATTTATACATTTAAAAGTATAATAGCCAATACGGCCAATCAGGATTTTATTCTTTATTAAGTAAGGCATCAGTTACAATATCTTCATTAGCCATGCCAGCAGCCCTGCGAGCCGATGCCCAGTTTTATGGTTAGTGAACTCACCCGGCAGGTGAGCCATCGTTGCAGGTGACTGTGGAGTTGTCCAGAAAGTTCAGCTTCATGTCCTGGTCCAGTCTTCGAGCGGAGCAGGGGTACAGCGACTGGGCCAAGTTCTGCACCTGCCGCATCAGCGTGTCCATGTTCCCCTCCACAGGGGTGAAGTCAAGGGGAAAACTCTCGGTCCCCTCACTCCTGCTGCGGTAAGAGGGGGCTGAATGTGTCCGTCCCCCTCGTGTCCTCCTGCTCTCCACAGCTTCAGCCAAAAGAATCACCACCACCACAGCCAGGGCCAGCGTCCCAGCTCCCATCTCCATACAGGACAACGGTAACAGTCACTCTTCTATGAGTCCAGCAGTGCTTTTCTGTTCAGGAGGAAACCTAATAATCACTCCTGGGGATTTCTTCCAGAACTATTAGTTTGTGGTTCAAAAATTAAAAATTAAAAAAATTAAAAATTAAAAAAATTAAAAATAAAAAAAAACTTACTAATTTACAGATTAAAAACTATTGTTTAATTAAAAATGTCTCATATAAAATTTAAAATCTGTATTAACGTAAGTAGATTAATAACAAAATGTAGTAGCTTAAATATAAAAATTTAAAAAGTATTATAACATTTTTAAAAAAGGCTTTTTTATTTAAATAAATAATTAAAACCCCGCCCAAAAACTCCAAGTCTCTCAGCTCATTTGTCCAAAATATTAAAACACGTCCTGAGATGAAGGTGCCATTCAGCGCGAAATCAAACCGTAACAAAAATAAAATGACTCTTCAACTGATGCACGGAAGGCTGATGGACTGATTGATCTGGGTCTATTTCCTGTGGCTGATCTCTCTGTGGGTCTCCACGCTGCTGCGGTGGGTTTTATTGTAGACGCTCACTGCGCTCAGCCAATCAGAGCAGTGGGCCGGGCGAAGGGGGCGGGACTCCGGTACTACGCGCGCGTTCTTCTCGTGTTTTTTTTTTTTTCTCTCTCTCTCTCTTTGAAGTTTACGCAGATCGATCCTTTGATCTCTGCGAGTCTTTAACCGATGTCTGAAAATCAATCAGTCACTCAATAACACATCTGCCGCTAAAGGATTAAGCGTTATTTCAGGAATTCACATTTAGTTCAAAAGTATGCAAAATAAGGGAGAGACTTTTTTTTGGTCAAACATCAGTTAAATAGGAAAATAATCCCCTTTCTTATACATTCTAGAATTTTATCTGAATTAAACACCACCAACAAAAAACCACAACCATTTTTATTTGATTTTTACCTGAACATTACATTTATTTAGTAATTTAACGTGCCTTGGCTGTTGGTGTATTACAGGAGAGCAATGCAAACCTCTCTTTACCTCGTAGCTTATGTGTTGTAACTAGCAAATAGCCGTCATTCTGCAAGCTGCAAGTCAATATTTTAAAGTAAACGTTTGCTATATATTTGCTGTAAACATCTCCCCTCTTATAGTGATGGCACAGTAGTAGATTTTCTAACGTAAACACTGAGAATACTCCCTTCTGATCATAAGTCTTGGAGCTAGGAATCAGATTCACGTGTAAATACTTTAACGTTGATGCTTGGCACTGGCTTTTAATTCAGAAAAATATTGTTCAAACGTCGTGAGAGCTGTATCCCACCACTGATGGATTTATGAATCAAATCACACCCTAAGTCCCCTAAGAATATCACCATTACCTTTCACCATTAACAACGTTAACATGCTGTAACACTTATTTAAATGTGTCTCTGATGTGAGATATGGAAAAGGCAGGTCACAGATCTCAAAAACTTCCTGTTTTTTTTTTTTAAAGTGTGGTATGCTGGTGATTTAATAATAAAATAAAATCCAAACAAACAGAGCCCTTTTAAATGGGCTGGAAAAACACGCACGGGCGTTCAGATGAAAACTCCTTTCGCTAAATAACTTCCGTTCTGCTGTACACTTGCTTTGCTTTGAGAGGTCACACAAACACAGGGCTCAAAAGGCCCTTAGCGAAAAACTTCTATTTCCTTGCCCTGATAGTTTGGATGGATAAGGGACGGAAACTGTATGTTTATTCAGACGGCGGTAATTTCCCCAAGGCAAAAGCTGGCTCTCTTTCACCTTGGTAGCTTTGAACATGAATGAATAGGTATACAGGACTGTTCAGAGGTGCAGAAACGTACAACATTTGGGGCTTACAACAACTGGGTTAAGCCTAGGCTGGGACTAAATTGAAGACCTAATGATGAATCACCACTAAAAGTCCTTAAAAATCTATGTTTAAGCTCAGTTTGTGTCTGGGAACACGACACATGAACCTGGAGTTCAAGCCCAGGTGATAAATGCATACAGTGTCTGTTCAAAAAGCCCACTTTTGTTTATTTAAAATTCAGTCAAAATGGCATTGGAGTATATTTGAATGTCTATAGACAACAGATATAAATGAGCAATAGCATAAACAAAATAAGTAAAACAAAACTGTAATCTAAAACATTTTGAAAGTTGTGCATCAACAGGGACTCCTAACAACCACGCAAGACCAGGGAAACAACCAAAACAGTTAGACAAAGTTTCATCACTGAGACACTGAGAAATTCAAGCTCCATTCTCAATTCAGAGCTGAAACACAGTTGTTGTTTGTGTCCTTATTTCCAGTGTGAACATTCATTCATTCATTCTTTATCTGTAACCCTTATCCAGTTCAGGGTCGCGGTGGGTCCAGAGCCTACCTGGAATCATTGGGCGCAAGACAGGAACTCACCCTGGAGGGGGCGCCAGTCCTTCACAGGGCAACAAACACTCACACATTCAGTCACACAGTCACACATTCACTCACACACTCACACCTACGGACACTTTTGAGTCTCCAATCCACCTACGAACGTGTGTTTTTGGACTGTGGGAGGAAACCGGAGCACCCGGAGGAAACCCACGCAGACACAGGGAGAACACACTACACTCCTCACAGACAGTCACCCGGAGGAAACCCACGCAGACACAGAGAGAACACACCACACTCCTCACAGACAGTCACCCGGAGGAAACCCACACAGACACAGGGAGAACACACCACACTCCTCACAGACAGTCACCCGGAGGAAACCCACGCAGACACAGGGAGAACACACCACACTCCTCACAGACAGTCACCCGGAGGAAACCCACGCAGACACAGGGAGAACACACCACACTCTTCACAGACAGTCACCCGGAGGAAACCCACGCAGACACAGGGAGAACACACCACACTCCTCACAGACAGTCACCCGAAGGAAACCCACGCAGACACAGGGAGAACACACCACACTCCTCACAGACAGTCACCCGGAGGAAACCCACGCAGACACAGGGAGAACACACCACACTCCTCACAGACAGTCACCCGGAGGAAACCCACGCAGACACAGGGAGAACACACCACACTCCTCACAGACAGTCACCCGGAGGAAACCCACGCAGACACAGGGAGAACACACCACACTCCTCACAGACAGTCACCCGGAGGAAACCCATGCAGACACAGGGAGAACACACCACACTCCTCACAGACAGTCACCTGGAGGAAACTCACGCAGACACAGGGAGAACACACCACACTACTCACAGACAGTCACCCGGAGGAAACCCACGCAGACACAGGGAGAACACACCAACTCCTCACAGACAGTCACCCGGAGGAAACCCACGCAGACACAGGGAGAACACACCAACTCCTCACAGACAGTCACCCGGAGGAAACCCACGCAGACACAGGGAGAACACACCACACTCCTCACAGACAGTCACCCGGAGGAAACCCACGCAGACACAGGGAGAACACACCACACTCCTCACAGACAGTCACCCGGAGAAAACCCATGCAGACACAGGGAGAACACCCAGTGTGAACACTGGGTCTGAAAAGACGTGGAATTACCAAGAAACTTTTACTGAGAAAAGGACAAAGACACAAAAGAAAACATATTTACAATTTTTAAAAAAGCAGCTGCTTTTTAAGGATAAATGACCGGACACCCCACACAGCCCTGACCTCAAAGCCATAAGATGTGGTTGAATTTCGAATTTTGAGAAACAGAAAATGCAACCAACATCTATGACTGAACTTTATTCTTGTAGATTTCAATCTACCTATTGAATCTAAGGGTTAAATTTTAATCCCTGTTTTGTGTCAATGTCTGTGAAACACATGTTGGTAGGTGGACTGACTGTGTGACAGTGCAGAAAGGTGTGAATGTGAGTGACTGGCTGAGTGTGTGGTGCCCTGTCCATGGTGTGTTCCTGCCTTGTGTCCAGGTAAGTTCTAGACCCACAGCAACCCTGAGCAGGATGAACTGGTTACAGAAAATGAATGAATGAAGAGGCTGAACAGTGCCACTTAGTAGGTATGTCCAGTGTAATATTATGGGATTGAGCATGCAGTGCTTGGTATTTTACTGTTGCTGTGAAACTAATCAAAAACAATCAAAAGAAAAGTGTTCTTAAAGGCAATTAAACCTTTAAGTCAGTATGGAGCATTTCTATTGATCCAACTGTTATGAAAGATTTCACACATATAAAATAACATAACAAAACATACAGATTATATGAAACTGTTAGGGAGATATACATTTTTTACTGTGCATTGTCCAACCTCAGTGATGAGACGTATGGTGATTCAGACAGCAGGTGGGAATATGTGGTGACTAACATAGGGGAGATAAATTGGGCACAAACAAAAAACACCTTCCAGAGGAAATAGCCTAGTAATAGGGAGTCACACCCTCCACAGATCTTCAAAGGGATCATAGCTCTGTGCTGAGTGTAGTTTAGGAGGCAGCGGCCCACATACTCCCCACCCTTTCCCCCTACTGCACAGTAATGGATCTGAACATGATTCCTCCTGACATACCTCTCACTCCTCATACCCCTCAGACACCATCCAGTTAAAGAGCAAAAGCATGGCCTTTAAATCACTCACATGTGGTTCATTTACAGCAGACACAGCTCAACACAAGACAAGCACGAGGGGCTTGAGGGTCCTAAACATGAGAGGAAATGTTTCAGATGTGGATACATGGAAATCTGGCCAAAATGAATGGCACAGTATAATATTCTACTTGTTATTTTTCTTTTTTTAAACAATTCCACTGAGCGTATGTGTGCACATGGTGGTTTTTACAATTACGGACTACAGTCCATCTGTTGCTTTAGATACTGTTTGGGTCCCTTTTACTCTTTCCTTCTAAAGCAGGTATGATCTGGATGTTGGGTCATTGTCAGCGCTGCGGTGACGTAGTGTGTTATTGTGTGTTGTGGTGGCATAAGTGGATCAGACACAGCAGCAATTCTGGAGCTTTACATCACCCCACTGTCACTGCTCGACAGGAATTAATCCACCACCTAAAAATATTCATCCAAATGTGTTATGTGGGCAGTGTCCCGTGACCACTGATGAAGGACTAGAGGATTTGTAGTCCACTAAATTGGGTGTGTCTAAAAGAGTGGGCAATGTTGGAGTAGGTAATGTACTACTCCAGCAGCACTGCTGTGTCTGATCCACTCATACCAACTCACCACCATGTCAGTGTCATCGCAGTGTTGAGAATGACCACCAATCTGTGGTGTTGTTGTCGAGGGCCTGACAATTGCGTTGGATAGAGATACACAGTCTACAGACTGAATACTGTGTAGAACTAAAAAGTTCACATATGTAATAAGAGTAAAGTGAGACTTTTATCGCAGCTCTGAAATATTTTGTGGCACTTAAGTGTAGCTTTAACGTATTTCAACGTACAAAATCAACAAAAACGCGCAACGTCAACAGTGCACAAACCTTTGGTTCAGCGCTGCCTCAAATAAAGTTGCTTCAAACAAACACAGTGACGTCAGTGTGCGATGGCAGCCAGCAGTACTGCGGTGTCAGTCCTCACTCCAAACGGACGGAGACAGACCGTTAAAGTCTCTCCAAATACACCTTTACTGCAGGTAAACATGGTCCGTAACACGCAGGGGGTTTCAGCATACAGCTGTGGGTGCCATTTCTCACAGTCATGGTGTTATTTTATTGTCTTTTTTGGGAACAGTGCCTGCTCGTTCTCTAGCTCCTTACTCCAATTCTCCGTTCCACCTTAAATACCGCAGGAGTTCCATTCGTATCAGGACACACTACGCTAGATAGCATAATGGAAATGCAGGCTAATTTAAGGTGGAATGGAAAATTCGAAAACGGGGGATACTGCGAGCCAACGAACTGTCTGTAAATGTGAAAATACAGAAATAATAGATAAATTCACTGCTATTTTTAAAATCTGCAGGTCCTGGAAGAAGTCTGTAAGAAGCATGGGTTTAATCCAGACGACCACGGGTTGAAGTCAGTTTCTTTTTTTAATATTTAAAAGATGTATAGTCTTGTAAAGTTTAATATGTTCTGTTCCTGTTGACAGATATTTTAGTTCACATTAGGGGAAAACTCAGGAATTAATTTACTGTAGTGTGGTGCTGCAGGAATAGTTAGATAAATGTAGAAATGTTAAACAGCAGTATAAATTTCATAGTGTTAGCTAGAGATTTTATCCCTATGTTTTATGTAAACTGTACTTGGGTTGAACGTTTAATTGTGTTTGTATCAGAATTGAATTGTATGTGTTTATTTTATCCTGCGTTATTTAACATTGCCTTAACAAATGTTAATTGGGGAATATGCAGAGCTAGTGTGGCACATCACATTCTGTATGCTAGCTACAAATCCATAAATATGTATATACTGTTAGTTATCAGGTGAGCTCTGGGGTATATGCATTAAATATAATTACACAAAATACTGTAAGCTATCATGCAGTTACCTGACACTGTGTCCTTTTTATGATTTGCTAAATAATCAATCAGTGTCTTAATATGTCCAGGTTTTTGTTTCTTTCCTGTTTATACGTTGTTCACAAGAATACTGCTTATTAATTTTCTGGTTGTAAAAGTGATTTAGGTTAACCCGTTAACAGCAGATGTATGTGAAAGTGCTTCTTAATTTGAACTACTAAGTGGGCACTGTTGTAAAAGCAAGAGTATGAGGCACACACTTAACACAGAGCTGGAGAGTTTATCTGCTGCTGGTATGTGTCCTTTGTGTCAAAGTGCTTTTCTGCACCCAGTGCTTTGTATTACCTCTCTAACTGCGTGACTCTTTTATCCACAGGTTTCAGAGGAATGTGCTGGATCTGACACTGCAGTGGAGATTTGCCAGTCTGCCAAATAATGCTAAGCTGGAGGTGGTGCCAAGCACCCGGCAGCGGGGAGGGACAGAAGGCACGGTGGGTTATTAAGCCATCAGTAGTCTTCTTTGCCACATGGAAGCGCTTGGCTGATAGATTGTGTTGTGCCCTCTTCAGATTCACACGCCCAACTGTGAAGAGAATACTATAATATAGTCTTTGACATGAATAATAATATTAAAGGGTATTCCCTGTGTTCTATGTACAACATCTGGCTGAAATTATTAATGTCAGGGAACAGCAACAGACAATGAACTGAAAAAAATGACAGATTTTCAGGTTTTTTGGCAGCAAACACCTGCCACTTCTAATGTTTGCTCACTCCAGTCATTCCTGCCAGGTGTAGGTAGCTGATAGCTAATATACACATAAATCAGTGATATTTAGAGTGCCAGATTGGCAGATGCCCTGACATCTGCTTTTATAAATTTTGTTTTTATTTTCTTATCACAGGATACATGGACAAATTACGTTTTACGTTGTACATTGTGGGCCATAGTATTGGGCTGACACAACTGATTTAAAGGAGCTCCTTTCTGTCTTATATTGCACTTGCGATTCGTGAGAGAAAGTGCTTAAACCCCATGGTGCTGTGTGGTAGATTACTTCACCATCCCCAGTGTCCAGAACACAAAACGTGTGCGCTCACTTTACTGCTACAGAGTGGGTCATAAAAATAATCAGCGCCTTGTTTGATTCCTTGTTCCAAAACATTTATTCCTCGGCTTTGAACATTTAAAGTGCATTTTTCCTCCTCACACGCACGCTCACATCAGCCTACAGTGAACACTCTGTCTCTTTCTCTCTGTCTCTCTCTCTTTCTCTCTTTCTTTCTTTCTTTCTTTTTCTCTGCCCAGCAGTAATTTCCACTTTCTGTTTATGTGCTGGTGTAATTAGGCATCCCTATTACAGGGCCATGTGGCCGGGCCTCGCTGGGTGTTAACATGGTCATGGCATCCTTTTCAAGTCCATCCCAGCTGCAGGCCCACGAGGCCAGCTGCCTCCAAGCTCTGCATAAACAACCCTGCCTTGTCTGGCCTGTGTCACACAGTGCCATCGTAGTAGTGGACTCAAGTGGAAATTTCTTGAAGGAGAAGAATGGACACATCTGCCGAACAGGTTCCTTCATCAGAGCCCATCCACTCCAACCCCCAGCCCCCAAACTACGCCCCCACCCCTTTTTCTGACCAGGCCTCATATTGGTTGCAGATGGCTGCTTGTTTGTACAAGTAACTAATTATTTCAAGGCAGGACAGAAGCATTTTCATTGTGGCTGAGTTTTTTATGTAGCTCATAGAGGATCAGAGCCGGATGATTATTTTTCGGGTTGAATTCAAGAAAAAGTTTGAGGTTATGGCAGGTGCACTTTCTTGGCTTCACTTTTTATGAAATCCAAAAGTTTGCAGACACCTGCTTCTGCAGAATTCTGACATCAGTGGTGATAATAAGCAGTTTGCTGTAATGTCAGCGGCCTCTAATTTTCTAGGAAAGATTTACAGTACATGGAGCTGAGGTTGGATGATATTATTTGGTTCCAAAGCTCCAGATATCTTATTTTTTTGTAAAGATTTGTTATAGTGATTATACAATTTGTGTGTAATCCAAAGCCTGGTTGAGTAGATGTTTCTTTTTGTACAACCGAACAATGAATGTAGATAATGTTCTCTAGCACTCGCATGATTTCCCATTTGAATCCATTTTTAAAAGTGAACACAGACAGATGCAGCAAAAGAAGAGCTTCCAGTTGTGTTTAACCTTTTACTCTTCGTTGGTCACAGACAGTGATCTTAGCTCATTCATTCATTCATTATCTGTAAGCGCTTATCCAGTTCAGGGTCGCGGTGGGTCCAGAGCCTACCTGGAATCATTGGGCGCAAGGCGAGAATACACCCTGGAGGGGGCGTCAGTCCTTCACAGGGCAACACAGACACACACACACACATTCACTTACACCTACAGACACTTTTGAGTCACCAATCCACCTACCAACATGTGTTTTTGGACTGTGGGCGGAAACTGGAGCACCCGGAGGAAACCCACGCAGACACAGGGAGAACACACCACACTCCTCACAGACAGTCACCCGCAGGAAACCCACGCAGACACGGGGAGAACACACCACACTCCTCACAGACAGTCACCCGGAGGAAACCCATGCAGACACAGGGAGAACACACCACACTCCTCACAGACAGTCACCTGGAGGAAACTCACGCAGACACAGGGAGAACACACCACACTACTCACAGACAGTCACCCGGAGGAAACCCACGCAGACACAGGGAGAACACACCAACTCCTCACAGACAGTCACCCGGAGGAAACCCACGCAGACACAGGGAGAACACACCACACTCCTCACAGACAGTCACCCGGAGGAAACCCACGCAGACACAGGGAGAACACACCACACTCCTCACAGACAGTCACCCGGAGGAAACCCACGCAGACACAGGGAGAACACACCACACTCCTCACAGACAGTCACCCAGAACGGGAATTGAACCCACAACCTCCAGGCCCCTGGAGCTGTGTGACTGCGACACTACCTGCTGTTCCACCGTGCCGCCCATCTTAGCTCATTGGTATATTTAAAAAATAGAGGTCACCTGACTTGAGTTTTATTTGAACAAGCAAGTTTCTGGGTGTTTGTAGCTGCACTCACACATTCTGTCTCAGCACACAAAAAAGGAAATCGGATTCGGTTTGGGCACTGGACACTTGGCAGGTGAAATGACCCTACAATGCACTAGCATGGATCTGTGACCACACCACATGAAACTCTCATTGACGGAATGCCAAAAACATGTACATGAGAAGTATTAGAGGCTAATTTTCCATCGCTGTCACTGTGGCCACATGCTCGCACGCAGTTTAGCAGGTCGCTAACATGTAGGTTCGTTTGTTTACAGCCACTCTGCTGTTATTAATCAGTGTCTTGCAATCTATCTTTCTCTTTTTTTTCAGTATGTTCCATTTGGTTTGTTTGTTGACGGTGGGGGTAAATACCTTGAATAAATAAACAACACACGTGGTTCGCCCTTTCCTTTTTTTTAACCCTTATAAGATAATGGTTTGTCGTGAGAGGTTAGTGATGCGAGGTATGGGGTTTCGGTGGAATGCTCGGGTGTTTTGAAGGCCGGGGAAATGAGGTCAAGACCTGGGCCGAGGTTAATGACATCGTCGATCTGCTGCGGCCTTCGCTGCCCTCTGTCATCCATGTGTGCCGGCTGGGCCACCCACCGCCAAACACATAACACCGATTGTTATAACATGGTTGTCAGATTTACGCTCTGCATCTAAAACACGTGTTCAGCCCGCACACGTCCAATCAGTCTCAGCGGTCAGCCGTGGTTGAAGTGCGCTTATTTGTAGCTTATTATTTCCTGAAAGTTTAATATTAATTAAGTAATTAATTAATTTATTTATTTATTTTTACTTCTGCTTCTCAGCATTTAGCTGGATCAGGCAGTGATAATGCTTTGGTCCCTCATACAATGAATTCTTGCAGATGGTCAGGATAATTTTGTATTGATTTTCCACTGAGCGTATGGTAAACATAAATGGATCTATAATGTTCCTCGTATCAGGATTTTTGAAAATACCTGCACATCGATTGTTTATCGTAATTGAAACACTGGCCTTTGTGATACTGTCCCTAAATATCATATAAAAATAGGGATGTATGATATTACTGTCTCATTGCCATCAGCAGTGAACAGTTAAAAACAGTTTTAGGCTTTAAACAGATGATTAGAAGTTTGATGACGTATTCTGTACTGGAATTTTTACTGGATGCTTGGCTTGTGCTAAAATGTTTATTATTTTATTGCATTTATAATGTTTTACCATTCTCTTAGAATACATTTCTACATATGAATGTTTCTTTCAGCTGAAAACTGCGCTTTTACACTGAAGAGCGCAATGTTTGTTTTGTTGCTGGATGCGAGGATGAAAGCAGATGAAAGTCTGTGTCGCTCTCTCTCTCTCTCTCTCTCTCTCTCTCTCTCTCTCTCTCTCTCTCTCTCTCTTCCCCCCCCCCCCCCCCTCGCCCTCTCCCTCTGATGGTTGTTCTCATACCTCTCTGTTAATTTGTGAGTAAAGGATGAAGGGAACGGATGGCTGGCCAGAGTCTGACCGCACCCACTGTAAAGCACAGCGGGGAAAAGTGGTAACCACGCTCTTCACCTCCCTCCCTTATGTTTACGGGATGTCGGAGGGGGAAAAATGCTCGTCCATGTCCAAATGTGGTTGTGGTACATTTACCAAGCGCTGAATCATTACACCAGGACAATTCAACTTATACACACAAAAAACTCTGTCCCTGATTTCCTGCATTTATCCACAATTTTCATGCTGTTTTCAATTTTAGGGATATTTCCACTGCTATTTTTGTAGTGGATGCATCATAACAAAGAAGGGGTTTAACTGCATTGATTTTTGCAATGCTTGAATTTGGTTTCAAGGTTCCACATTTATATTCTGTGAAGTATACACTCATTCATTTGTCGAAATAAATTTCCAATACTGTTTTTGAAAGTGGAAAGCTTTTTGTGCTGTTTCCAATATTCCACTGTTGGTCAAAGCAAACAAAATGATCTAATCCAGTCTGGTTATAATGTGATAATTCATGATGATGTTTTTTTGTGGGTTACCCCGGTGGCACATGTCACGTCACTGGCACCCAGCTTCAGAGTCCTGTGGTTGTTGGTTCAATCTCTGTCTCAGGTGACTGTCTGTGAGGAGTGTGGTGTGTTCTCCCCGTGTCTGCGTGGGTTTCCTCCGGGTGACTGTCTGTGAGGAGTGTGGTGTGTTCTCCGGGTGACTGTCTGTGAGGAGCGTGGTCTGTTCTCCCCGTGTATGCGTGGGTTTCCTCCGGGTGACTGTCTGTGAGGAGTGTGGTGTGTTCTCCCTGTGTCTGCGTGGGTTTCCTCCGGGTGACTGTGAGGAGTGTGGTGTGTTCTCCCCGTGTTTGTGCGGTTTTCCTCCAGGTGTTCTGTCGGTAGATGGGTTGGCTGTGTGAAATTTCCTGTTGCTGTGAGCGAATGTGCCATTACGATAGACTGGCACTATACAGGGTGTAGGTTGCCTGAAGATTACAGGTTACAGGTCTCTAACTTTCACACTTGGTAGGGCAGGGGTTGGGAACCTGCAGCTCACAGGCCACTTAACGCCACCAGTCTTGGCCCACAAGGTATGTCCTAGATTTTTTACTGGGACTATGTATTTCTCCTATCTGCAATAGTCACTAGCTGATATTGAAATAAAATGAGCCCTGTGCACAGGATTCAATCAGCTGCAGGAACCGTGATCGCAGTTTCATCCAATAGCTGCATCTTTGATATGACCTAGGTCTAGTTTAGCAAAAATGGCTAAACAAAGGATAAACAATAATGAGTGTCATGTCTTTTTAAGAAGTATGGACAGTGCATATCATTTTAGCCGATGTGAAGTAATAGCTGGGTGTTTCATTTGGGGAGAAGCCCTGGCCGTTCTCAGTTATATCAGTACACAAAACACACCACAAGCCACACAATGCAAATTATGCCCTCTCGCAGGATTGCTGTGAGCAGAGAAATTAAGGTTGTGTAAGTAAAACTGAGGCTGTCGCAGATGGTCCTCACCACTGTAGCATTACGTTTTGAATGGAAGTATACATTAAAATGTGAAAGGTCAAGTGGCTCACAGAATCTCTGTGGCTCACTTCATATACTTCACTGCTTTTCAGCAGATTTGATCTGAAGTGTCAATTCGGTGTGTGTGTGTGTGTGTGTGTTTGATTTTCTCATGTTTAGGTGCGGATTGCGCTGCAGTTGGAGGATGGGTCTCGTCTCCAGGGCTCGTTCTCCAGTGGTCAAAGCCTGTGGGAACTGCTTCAGCACTTCCCCCAAACCAGGTGTGTTGAGGACCCCAATACTGGTGTCATCCTTTCTTGTAAATCTTTGATATACACTGGTCTAATGACACGTTTTGGTCATCCTCTATGTGACAACAATATAACACCCCTTCTAATGCTGTTAACTCAAGTTATCTCATCTGCTTGTGGTTATCTGAAAAAATGTAAAAGAAAAATCGCAGGCCAAAGGCAGTCTGCTTTAGGATAGCTGTTGCTTTTTTAAAACTATGCTCACGCTGTATTTTTGTGTAGCTGTAGTTTTCTGCATCATTTCAATAAGCAGGCGTTGAAATGAACTTGCATGTAGTTCTGATCCAAAGCCAAACACAACACCACGCCACTCGGGTTACGTTTTGGTTTTGAGACAAATTGAAAAGCAGAGCTGAAACAGACTGCAGGATACAATCTGAAATAAGTGTGTGTGTTTGTGTGTGTGTGTGTGTGTGGGTGTGTGTGTGTGTGTGTGTGAAACCCTAAATGAAATTGAAACCCAAATAGATGAAAACTATTAAACTTAAGCTATTATTAATCACTTCATCTGAATCTTTAACTACTTCAAATTTAGCACCCACAGGTTCAAATGTAGGTTCAAATTTAACTTAGTGTTGTTTTACGATAAATAAAATATAATAACTTGTTATATACTAGTATTTAACTCCTAAAGTAAATGTAGTATTGATGTATCACTAGTAATAACTGAGTAATTAGGCTATGGTTCAAGAATTGCATAAAACTGTTAAAGAAGATGAATAATGATTTAAAAAAAGGAACAACAAAAAAGGCAGTTAATTTGTTATTGTCTCTTATTATTTGTATTGCAATTAATCATCAGCTGAAGTTTCTTGAAGCTGACAGGCCTAACCTTTACAGCTTTTTGATGTGGTCAGTGTGTGTGAATACTGTAAATGCTGCACACGCTTGTCTTCCAACACCTCAGGGCCACAGCAGAACACACACACACACACACACACACACACACACACACACTCTCACACACTCTCATTGCTCTCATACCACAGTGTCTTTCTTATCAGGCCCCACCGATTCCACTGGGTGGTTTGGCACCTGTTCTTAAGCCTTACTCTTATTGGCTGTGGTGAACTGGCCACCATCCAGCTTGTTCTGCTCTCTGTTTCTGCCTGTTTCTCATCATTGTGACATCACAACTTCATTCTTTTATTTGTTTTTTTTTTTTGTTTTGTTTTGTTTTGTTTTTCCATGGATGCTTCCAGATTTTTTTGGAACATAGTAATCAAAGACAAAAGAATTTAAGCAAACTGTTTCCTTTGATATACCTTTACGAGCTGCGTAACGAAAATCTATTACACCTCACACATGGAGGACACACACATAAATTCCCGATAACACACATGCTGCTTGACACTTGGTCTTACTCACCGACGCGCTCGTAAAGCCCATCGTAAAAAGGGCTGAAGCATGACGTTCCTACGCACACACACATGCGCATTCATAAGGCACTTAGTCACTCTCTCAGAGACTGATTCATGGATGCTTAACATGATCACTCATTTGTTGGTATGTGTCAGTTTATTGAAATTTCCACTGTCTTGTGTATTTTGATTTATCTTGTGTGGTTTTATTAAAAACAGTCCAAATTCTTTTTTCCATTATCTTTTTCCAACTTCTCTTTAGCTTTTTTTTTTTAAATTAAAAAGACTAGGGTTTTTTTCTGTGATTTTAAGACGATCCACCATTGTGTCAGACACCCGCTGATCCAACATTTCTTTTGAAATTAAGAGTATTCATAGAGAGATGGTCCTCTCTCTGCTGCAGTAACAGCTTCTGCTTGCCTTTTGTTGTTAGAATATTTCTGTGACCATTTTAATGGCATTCAGCCAGCAAGTCTAGTACCAGTGCTGGATGATTAGTTTTGGCTCCCCAACGGCCGTTCATTTAATTCACAGCTGATTTGAATGGAGCTCTGTTACTCCAGGGAACAGCAAACAATCCGTTTGCAATCAATCAAGTTTTTAAAAAAGGAAATAAAGTGAATCCAAATCTCTAAGGCCAATGGACACTCAGACCACAGGGGGCTAAAATGTGAAGTGATTGTGGTCAGTGGCACTGGACGGTCCGCTTTGGCCACTCCAGTCTGTGTGTTTCTGTATTTGATTTCTCTGTTCTTATCAGGATATCTGAGTTGGAGGTGCCAGGATCTACACCAGTGTGTGTGTACATGAGAGATGAGGTAGAATATCTCTCTTTTCCTCTTTCATTCCACCCTTCTTCTGTCTCCTTTCTCTACAAATGTCTTTAAGATCTGATGAGATATTTATATATTTGTGTGTGTGTGTGTGTGTGTGTGTGTGTGTCTATAGGTTAGTGGACAGGAAGCTCTTCAGAAGACCACACTGAGGTCACTGGGGCTGACCGGAGGCAGTGCCATACTGAGGTTTATTTCTTTAGTTTTGCACTAAGAGACTAAAAGGCTAATGTAGATTAATGTAGACCAAATGTCAGTCTCAGTGCTCTGCTGGGAATGATCCATCATCCAAAGGGGATTTGACTATTGAAGAACCGGGTAAAAGGGGACTAGCAAAGTATGAGGAGCAGTGCATCTATATATTCTCTAGATCCACTGTTTTGAGTTCTATATTTTCATTTATTTAATTTACTCTGTATAGATGTCTTATCTATTTTAGACTGAGAAAAGAGAAAACAAAGAGATTGCAGTGTGAGCCATTACTTTAAACTGACTGTCTCTGTCGGTTCCTCTCAGATATGTAGTGAAAGGGAGTAACACTCTTGGGCCGAGTGAACCCATGGAGACAGCCGCCACGCCAACTGACAGCGATGCCACGGCAACCACATCCCATCCGCCTCCTGAGCACCTAGAGGCGCACAGTGGGGCTACCACAGCTGTCAACCCAGTCTCACCTGATAGGCCAGATGAGCCGACACCTGCTCCGGTTCCAATGGAAACCCCCAGCCCACCCCCACAGGGGACAGAAACCACTGCTCAGACACTTCCAGTTCAGCAGAAAGAGGCGGAGCCATCTCAAGACTTACAACAATCAGTACGGCCCAAAATCAGACAGACCGGTAACCAGGGGCAACAAGAGTCCAGTGCAGAGCAACAGGTGGATGATGAACAGCCAGGGCCATCCCACGCCAGCGCTCCCACACACAGTCACTTTGTGCCTTTTTCTGGAGGTGGACAGCGGCTCGGGGGATCCGGCGAACTTCCTCATTCTTCATCGTCCTCTCCCTCTTTGTCACCACATTCCAGTGGGCCGCCAAAAGCCAAAAAGGCCAAACCCAGCCTTGAAATCCAGGTAAGAGGATGAGAGCCTTCCTAGACAAAGTAATTGATTCTGAATATAAATAGAAGTATTAAAATTGTTTATGAATAAACATAAAAAATGGCAGATATTTGCATGAAACCTATCTGCTTGTTAGTCGTGACATATCGACCTTGAGGAACGTCATGTCCGGGTCCAAAGCGCTGCTCAGTATAGCGAACTCAGTGATTTTGCCGCTAGATTTAGTGACTTTTCAGACGTTCTAGGGAGAACACACCACACTCCTCACAGACAGTCACCCGGAGGAAACCCACGCAGACACGGAGAACACCCCACACTCCTCACAGACAGTCACCCGGAGGAAACCCACACAGACACAGGGAGAACACACCACACTCCTCACAGACAGTCACCCGAAGGAAACCCACGCAGACACAGGGAGAACACACCACACTCCTCACAGACAGTCACCCGGAGGAAACCCACACAGACACAGGGAGAACACACCACACTCCTCACAGACAGTCACCCGAAGGAAACCCACACAGACACAGGGAGAACACACCACACTCCTCACAGACAGTCACCCGGAGGAAACCCACACAGACACAGGGAGAACACACCACACTCCTCACAGACAGTCACCCGGAGGAAACCCACACAGACACAGGGAGAACACACCACACTCCTCACAGACAGTCACCCGAAGGAAACCCACACAGACACAGGGAGAACACACCACACTCCTCACAGACAGTCACCCGGAGGAAACCCACGCAGACACAGGGAGAACACACCACACTCCTCACAGACAGTCACCCGGAGGAAACCCACACAGACACAGGGAGAACACACCAAACTCCTCACAGACAGTCACCCGGAGGAAACCCACGCAGACACAGGGAGAACACACCACACTCCTCACAGACAGTCACCCGGAGGAAACCCACACAGACACAGGGAGAACACACCACACTCCTCACAGACAGTCACCCGGAGGAAACCCACGCAGACACAGGGAGAACACACCACACTCCTCACAGACAGTCACCCGGAGGAAACCCACACAGACACAGGGAGAACACACCAAACTCCTCACAGACAGTCACCCGGAGGAAACCCACGCAGACACAGGGAGAACACACCACACTCCTCACAGACAGTCACCCGGAGGAAACCCACACAGACACAGGGAGAACACACCACACTCCTCACAGACAGTCACCCGGAGGAAACCCACGCAGACACAGGGAGAACACACCACACTCCTCACAGACAGTCACCCGGAGGAAACCCACGCAGACACAGGGAGAACACACCACACTCCTGAGCTGCGAATGCGTAAACAGTGCTGCCAAAGACATGTTTGCTTCTTTTTTACGTTTAATTTATTCCATTTGAATGAACCCCTGAACCAAGATAACAGAATTGATTGAGATATTCAGCTTTATTCAAACCATAAACACATGCCTTATGAATGTATGAGATAGCACCAAAGGCGCGATTGGACCTGGAAACGGCAAAAAATCACGTGTGGCATCACACTTAACGAAATGTCTGCATTAGTGTGTCTCAGTTTAAAATGAACCCTGTCTCACAGTGATGCAGGAAGAAGCCAAATTTGCATTCCAGGGTGGATGCATATGTACATAGGGCACGAAACTATATTCTTGGAAAGCAATGTTTTGATTGAAACATGGAGCATGTGGTTGACCCCTGCTTGACTACTGTTTTAGTCCAGCTCATATATAATCTCTGTTTCACAAATTAAGGAATGCTTTCTGCTCATTTTTAGACTCAACCAACTTCTTTTTTTGCCTTTTTTGATGAAAGTGTAGAAGTCAAGCTCAACAACCTCAACCAAGTCTGACCTCCTTCGCTCTTAAAGCTCTAGATAAGATAACATTCTACGAAATTAGCTTATTCTCTTGGTGATTTCTATCTTCTATCAATTGGACCATTGCTTTATTTATTAGCACATATAAACAGGAGAGTAAAGCTGAATAATTTCCTGTTGATTTTTATTTTTTAACTTGTGGAGAGTGTCCGTCCTACTGAGTTTCTTTGTCGTACACTAACAGACCAGCCACTGGAGGCATGCTTGATTGCTAACATGCTGTTTGCTGTATCTGCTTTTTCCCCCTTTGAAACTCTTATGCTGGCGATGGCTTTGAAGTGCTCTTGCGGAGGAATAGAGACTTGAGGCTGTTGTGTCTATTTAAACATGTCCCAGCTGAAGGAAGATATCACTCACATGCACAAACACACACACAGTTCACATGCACGCTAGGGGTGAACAATATGTCAGCTTGTATTTGTTATTGAGATGAATTCTGTCATGATATGGTTTTTTGTGTCTTGTCATAGGCATCAGGTGCTCTTAGGATGCTGCATGTGTTTGCTTTTGCGGAGCTTGTGGTGGAAATGAATTTGAAATAAGATTTAAATGCTGCTACTTTATTAATAGCTTGAGGATGATGTAGCTGGAGATCTGTGAATTAGCTTTTTTCTAACTCATTCACTCATGGATGTTGAATAGTCTAAAGTTTCTCCACATGATGGGTACCAGTAGTACATAAGTCATACTTTCATTCATTCATTCATTATCTGTAAGCGCTTATCCAGTTCAGGGTCGCGGTGGGTCTAGAGTCTACCTGGAATCATTGGGCGCAAGGTGGGAATACACCCTGGAGGGGGCGCCAGTCCTTCACAGGGCAACACACACACACACACACACTCTGACACTTTTGAGTCGCCAATCCACCTACCAACTTGTGGGGATTTTTTTTTTTTTTTTTTGGACTGTGGGAGGAAACCGGAGCACCCGGAGGAAACCCATGCAGACACAGGGAGAACACGCCACACTCCTCACAGACAGTCACCCGGAGGAAACCCACGCAGGCACAGGGAGAACACACCACACTCCTCACAGACAGTCACCCGGACAGTCTTTCTCTTCTACTTGTTTTTCAGCATAATGTAATGGTCTGTTGCTCTGTTTTCTTAATTATGGGACACCATTCATCGCTTTCTACTTCAGGAGCCAATGCCTTTGCAGTAGCCACACTGTCACTCATCTGTCTGGAATAGTTTCAGCCTTGTCATTTGCCCCCTGTCCACCATTGGACGGGCGTTTCTGAGGTTTTTTCCAGTCCTCTCTTTCTTTTGTGGCTTCTGATGTGTTTTTTTTTTCTTTGTTTATTTTCAGAGTTTGGCTTGTGTCAAATACGGAGGAAAGGATTCAGAGAATGGAGAAGACATTTTGGAGGTAAACAAAGAAATATACATCTGTCCATTCATCCATTGACTGAAGCATAGTAGGCAGCTGGAGCTGTAGATTCAAATGAATCCTCCTTTTCATAAGTTTATATATTATAAAGCTTTTAAACATGGTTCATTCAGTCAGAGCCTTAATATTAATATAATAACACATTTATTGTGGCACTGTGATTAAGGGGCTGTGTTGACAACACAGACAAGGAATGGAAAAAAGAAAGGAGATGGCAGAGTGATGGCACACATGCCAGCTTAGCATGTGGCACTACAGCGGTGGCACTACAGTTGTCATGGCAACAGCAGTGGCCACACTCGTAGACACAAACACAACACACTCAGAGCCTCCATAGATGTGCTTTAAATAGCCCAATGATGGTTCAGGAAATGTCAGATTTAGGCCTCCTCACCTTATCTCCTAGAGAGCTCAGTTTATATTAAATAAAATAATATATTTTTAATGTATATAAATCCAGGGGCCTGTCTCACCAAGCCTTTCAATTTAGGTAGGCATTACAACATATATGAAGACTGTAAAGCATTTATGGTTTTAAAATAGCTATCACTATTGCCACTGTCTTGTGGTTGTTGGAGTAATAAAAAAACACAGAATGATGCATGAAATCCCTTGAGTGTTAAATGATGTAGCCCTTTATACCAGACTAGCGTGTCGTCTGACTTTAACTGCACACTGATTCTTGACAGTTGCCACAATAGGGGCATGTCGTAAGACAGTAGGCTGATTGGGAACCCTGGTTTTAAATTTTCTTACCTCTCATTATCTCATCCTGCAGCCGATGGATAGGGAGCCACTCGTCTACCATCTGGACACAGCACCCCGGCGTTCCAGCGGTGACGAGGAGCTGACAGACGAATTCTTCGAGGTGACCGTGGACGACATTAGGAAGAGGTTCTCACAGCTGAAAAGCGAGAGGTGTGTCTGGTACATGATGCTGAGCTCTATCCTAAGGTTCAGCCAGGAGACTGTATATAATTTTGCTTTAGATTGACTCCCAACCTGAATCAAGATGTTGAGGACCTGGAGTTGGGTTATGTGCATTACCAGGGGAACCTTTAGATGTGTAGGGTGGGCAAATCAGGAAGTCAAGTCAAAATCAACCCTAAATCTGTTCTTTTGGCTTTTACAATGAGGAGCAAACTTGTTTGGATATAGTATTAAAAAACATGTTTGTAGTTTAACACCGGTTGTAGGAAGCCAGCTGTATTTTGTTATGAAAGAATTCACAACTACAGCTCCCTTAAAGACTAAGCACCACTTAATGGACCTGCATGAATATTTAACATTATTGTAGTTACTGACAGATATAAGTATGAATTAAAGTGAAAATAGCAGCTTAATTTGCTTTAAAACTGACAGAAAAACCCGAGCTCGCTACGGAAATTCTTGAACGCGACCGTGACGTCACTGGTGGACAACAGCTGAACAACGCCGCGGTAAAACACCGTTATGACTGACTGTTATGACAGTATCTAGCTAAATAACCAACATTATTCATGACAATAGCCTAGCAATAAGCTAAACTCACATTTAGAGGTACCGTTATTCTTGTAAATGTGATCGAAGTCGAACTCGAATTCATCCGACACTATAAACCTCCGTAATGCAGCTACGTAGCCGAGTATAATCTGAGCCACCGAGTTTAGCGAGTCAAGCTAACGTTAACTAACACCAACTAAAACAGGCGAAGTGAGTGTCCTTACCCTGTTTACCTCCATGTTACAGAGGCTCTTGAACACCTTTCGTTGGTGTCCTTACATGCCCATATTGTTGGAAAAGCGCCAGTGAAATGAGCTACAGATAACGGAGTGAGCGGATGGTCCTTTCCAAAGTGCCCGTTTAAAGTGGACAAATTTAGTCCATTTTCTGGATATTTTGGGATCTTTGGGCCATTTGTTCACAGATGTCCCACTGTACATTGAATGATTGCAGCCAAAAACAACACACCTTTTCATCATTTTGCATTAAATTAAGTGCAGCTTCTAGAGTGTTGTCCACCATCTACGTCACAGGCAAGACGCCTATTAGAGTTTCCGAACACCGTTGGGGGGGGGGGGGGGGGGGGCTGGGGGGAACCAACGGTCTTTTAAACCTTATTCCTTCAATTAGTGAGAAATAACATGTTTTCTGACTCTCAATAAACACAAGTTAGGAACTCAGATTCCACTGTATTTATTTGTTTGACACTTTCATATCGCTGGTGCTTAGCCTTTAATATACAGCTTTTGTAAATGGCTTTTAAAGCAACTCTTCAGCACTTTTGGTAGAGTGTGTGGGACCGAGCTTGAAGGAGACGTGTGTAAATGAATGAACAGCAAATTAACAAAAGCAGTAGCAAAGTGAATAGTTGCGGTTACTCCGGCAGTTGGAATGCTGAGATACTTTAACTTTGAGTGTTGCAAAAAAGCGAAACCATTTCCAACCTCAAGCCAGTCTTATATTGTTTGTTGTCACATCCTTCATTTAATGTTTATCAGGTGCATTTTTTGTATTTACTAAACAGTTTGTATGGTTACGTAATACTTTGCACTCTCTTACACATCACAAGAATGTGGAGCCACTAATGAGCTCTGAAGACTGTTGAGAGAGTGAGAAAAAGATGATGACAGTGATGAAGGTAGAAAGACTTTTCATAGGCACTTTGAGGCTTTTGAGGCTGAAGCTGAATGAGGTTCAGCTCGGAGGAGGCCGAGTGGATGGAGGGAGAGGGAGAGAGGCTTGAGCTTTTGTGGTTGGGTAACCTTTGCCCTTTCCCCCATACATGCTGTCCTCCTCAGACAGGCTTTCATTTGGGAGCAGGAGAGTTATTCTGGCTCTAAATTACTGCCTTCCAACCCCACACGTACACTCGCAGCAGTGAAAACACATCTCTCTCTCTCTCTCATATTCTCATTCTTTCATTATCTAGCTCTCTCATTTCTTTCTCTTCCCCACTAATATCTTCCATCTGTTTCTTTTGTTAACATCTTTCTTCTTTCTGTTTTCTTGCTCTTTTTCCTCTCTTCATGGTCCTCACTCTTTCCTTTTTTTTTCTTTTTTAAAAATTTTACAAGCATCTTTTTGGGGGAAAAAAAGTACGCTGTGTGTGTTTCTCAGTATGCGTGTGTAATGCCATTTGAGTGTTACCGCAGCAGACATGCGTCTGTTACTGAAAGCCTCATCTCCGTCTCGGCTCTTTGAACTGCTCGGTTAGTGTGTGCGAGTGTAGCGTCTGTCTTTTTTGCAACGTCTTATCTACAGTACTGTGTAAAAGTCAGAGACCACCCTTCATTTATTCATTTATTCAATCTCTTGACAAAATGACAGTTAATAAACACAGATTCTGATATATTTCTGAGAAATGTGATACAATACTTGTGTAAAAAAAAGTAGAGTTAAAGATATAATAAAAGATAGGCAGCACGGTGGTGCAGCAGGTTAGTGTCGCAGTCACACAGTTCCAGGGACCTGGAGGTTGTGGGTTCGATTCCCGCTCCTGGTGACTCTCTGTGTCTGTGTGGGTTTTCTCCGGGTGACTGTCTGTAAGGAGTGTGGTCTGTTCTCCCTGTGTCTGCGTGGGTTTCCTCCGGGTGACTGTCTGTGAGGAGTGTGGTGTGTTCTCTCTGTGTCTGCGTGGGTTTCCTCCGGCTGATCCGGTTTCCTCCCCCAGTCCAAAAACACACGTTGGTAGGTGGATTGGCGACTCAAAAGTGACCGTAGGTGTGAGTGAATGTGTGTGTGTGTGTTGCCCTGTGAAGGACTGGTGCCCCCTCCAGGGTGTAATCCCGCCTTGCGCCCAATGATTCCAGGTAGGCTCTGGACCCACCGTGACCCTGAACTGGATAAGCGCTTACAGATGATGGATGGATGGATAATAAAAGATACCACTCTGAACAGCTATGATCTGGTAGACCACCAAAACCGTCCCCATCAGATGTTTTTCAACTTTGAGAAGAATAAAATGTGCTGGAACAAATAGGTCTTACATTTTGTATCATGTGTTTTACAAGCTGAGTTTGCACAGTATTGTTTACTCAACTTACTCTTACAGATTGTGAACAGAACAGTTGAAATTATTATAGAATCATTATTTAATTTGTGTACATTCGATTTAAGAACAATTTATTTCTTCTTTAAATGTACAATACTGCAAGATATTTTTACTATAAGGGTGTGTGTGTGTGTGTGTGTGTGTTTCCAATCCTCCTGTTATTTTGGTTCTAAACAGGGAGTCCAGCTTGTGTGGATATTAAAGGGTTAGTCTGAAGCCGCGTGTCACTCCACTCTCAGTGGGGAACGTCTCAGGGCTCTAATTGACTGATTTGTAATCTTGTTTATTTTGGGCAGGAGCCAGACACCCCGAGGTGTTCCGCCCGCTTCCCTTAATTGGCAGTGAGCTCACTGTCGCCCCATTGGAGGATCAGACAGGCTGATGGTGCGGTTTCTGCTATGTAATTGGTTCCAATTATGAAGTATAGAATTAAGGAACCACAAGGATCTGTCTGTCTCTGGCCTGCTTTTACATACGCACATACATGCGCACGCACACACACAAACACACGGCAGTAAATGTCAGTCTGGAATGGTATTAATCATTTGTGGGATGGCTAATCAGATGCCTTTTCTTCATAATCGCTTCTTTTACTCTTGTGTGCCAAACAGATCTTTTCATCTCTCTCCAGTACTTCCACTAGTCAGAGTGTGATCTTTCTCTCTCTCTCTGTCTGTCTCTCTCCAGTGTCTTTTTTGCCTCTCTCTCTCTCTCTGTCTCTGTTTCTTCACTCTTTCTCTTTCTGTCTGTTTCAGGAGGGCATTAGAGGAGGCCCCTCTGATGACGCAGGCTCTGAGGGAGGCTCAGATAAAAGAGAAAATGGACAGGTATCCCAAGGTCAGTCTTGTTCCTATTCAGAGAATGTGTTAACCCTTTTCAAATGGAGGAGGCAATAATCACAGAATCAGATGGGTTACAGTTTTGAATTATGATATTACCTTTTTTTTGTCTTTAATATTTTACCAGGTGGTGCTGCGAGTCCAGTTCCCTGACCGCCGAGTGCTCCAAGGCTTTTTCCGACCACAAGAAACCGGTTCAGTTGTCTTTCTTTAAAAGGGGATGGGCAGAATTGAGAGGGGTCACATATTAATTCATCATTATATCATTGTGACTGGACATTTAGTAACTGGCGGATGGTCTCTAGTTTTTTGCCGTAGTGTGTTTTAGGAACCATACTTAAACACTACTTGCAATGGATCCTAGATCTTTAATCCTCCAAATTAAGCCTAAACCTAGACTGCATGATAAGCCAAGACTGAGCTTGCTCCCTGTCCAATGCATAAATAAACTAACTTGACGTTTATGTGCTTGATATTGGGAAATGAGCAATGTGTGTTGTGTCTTCAGTTGCTGCACTGAGGCAGTTTGTCAGAACTCATCTACAGGATCCAGAGCTTCAATTCTACTTGTGTGAGTTTATATATAACCACACACACACACACACACACACGCACACACACACACACACACACAAGACACTTGCACAACATGGCTTCAGGAAATGTACAGTTTGATCAATGATCAAATGCGCAGTTTGAGATGCTGTATCAGATGCTTGTTTCTGAAATGTAATCCAATCATATTCAAGTGAAAACATTGAGCACCCCAGATATATTTATGTACACATCCTCTAGAGACAACCCACTTCTGTGCATTTAAATGCGTCTAAAGCAGTTGCAATTACTGTTATCTGTCGAGTTCAACATATTTTTGAAAAAAAAAAACAAGATTATTTGCTGAATCTTAACATAAAAACTGAAATGTCAAATATTTGACTTGGGTTATTTACAATGGTGTGTATGACTGTCTCTGAATGATACATGACTCTTTTTTCCCCTTTTACTCTGGAGTACAGCTGTTTTATTTAAATGCTTTATTAATTGCAATGTAAACCAAAATCCAAGTATTTGAATAATGATTGTGTTTTCTTTTCTCTGCAGTCATCGCTCCTCCCAAAACTGTTCTGGAGGATCCTAGTGTATCTCTGTTTCAGGTGAGGGCTTGTGTGTGTGTGTGTGTGTGTGTGTGTGTGTGTGTGTGTGTGTGTGTGTGTGTGTGTGTGTGTGTGTGTGTGTGTGTGTGTGTGTGTGTGTGTGTGTGTGTGTGTGTGTGTGTGTGTGTGTGTGTGTTTGTGTGTGTGTGCCTGTTTGAGTTCTCTGTGGGTGGTCATGGTTTGGTCAGTACTACGGGGATAATGGTTTGATTACAGTGGAACTGATGGTGTGCTATTCCTGTGGACCCCCTGTGGCCCCCTGAGCAACTACACGGACTCTTTCTCTTTCTATACCTCTCACTCTGCCACTTTCTTTCTCATGCTAACACGTGTGTGTGTGTGTGTGTGTGTGTGCTAATTCCTACACACAAACACACACACGCTTAGGTCAAGTACTGAAGTTGAACCATTAGAATTCATCCCAAATGCACCATACTGTTTTCCGTCACTCCCAAGAACACAGTTCCACTGCTTCCACTGCTTCAGATCATGCTTGGCATTGGCTGAGGTGATCTTTTGCTCATATGCACATGTGCATAAGCATCCTGTTTAATTTTTTAGATTTTTCTATAATATAAAAAAAAGCTATGTGTGTACAGTTGAACATCTGCTCACTCCGCGCTTAAGGTTAGGAAAAGTCAAAGCTCATAGTCAGTCTGACGTCAAGGCCAGTTGCCCACTGATCTCATGAATGAGTTTAGCAGCATAGGTCTCGGTGACCAGGACTGTGAAAGTGGGATATAAAGGAGTGAATGGAAGAGGACAGGCTGATTTGAGGCGCCTCTCCTCTCTGTTCAAAAGGAAAAGGCCAGAACGTTCCCTGAGTTTGCCCTGACCTCAGCTGGCTTTCATTTGGCCAGGTGGAAACTGGCATATGGGGTGCGCTTTGATCCCTACCCTCCTTCGTCCCTCCCTCCCTCCCTCTCTCCATCGCTCGCTCTTTCATGAGTCTGCTTTTGGGACAGTATATCGTGTGTAAATAGTGGTCAGGACATCTCGATGTAAAGAATAACAAATGGTTTCGGCTTACAGCTGTGTTGCATTCCACAAACTCTTGAATATTCTTGAATACTTTGAATAGCATGCACTGATATGGACATTCTGGCCCGACGATGATATCCACTGTATATTAATTAGGCCCTCCTTTCTAGCATCTCCTTAATTAATATTTCTAATATATTGACCAAAGTTAGCTGCTGATATTTCCTTATTACCTGTCTATTTCAAGACTGAACTAGTTTTAGTAAAGGATGCTGTATAGAGACACACCTCTCTCTCTCTCTCTCTCTCTCTCTCTCTCTCTCTCTCTCTCTCTCTCACTCTCACTCTCACTCTGTTTCTCTGACCTGCTGCCCAGTGTCATGCTTTTGAAGTGGCCTTGCGGTAGATGAAACAGAACTTGAAGCCTGATTGTTGAAACGTTAGATTCTCTCGATAAGAGCTCCAGGAATAAACTTTCCACTCATGTGACCAATTGGAGTGTGTGTTGTCGTTTTGGGTGGATCAGGGGTGGGGAAAGATGTGCTTGTTGTGAAGAGTATGCTTTGTTGGTAAGTCAGTCTCTCGAGACATCTGTTGTGGAATTTGTGTGTGTGTGTGTGTGTGTGTGTGTGTGTGTGTGTGTGTGCGCGCATTTTCACAATTTCAGATACTGCTTTGGCGAATAAAAAAAAAGTGTAGCTTGCCAACATGAGCAGAACAGATTCTTGCTGGTTCTTGAAGTTAACTTGAGATTTCCAAAATTCTCATATATTCATCAATTGATTCATTTGATGAATCAGCAGATGAATGATTGAATGCAAATCCATTGATTCATTCGTTGTCTGTAAACACTTAACCAGTTCAGAGTCGCGGTTGGTCTGGAGCCTACCTGGATTTACAAAATTCTTATTATGTAAAAATACAGTGGAACCTCTACCTACGAACTTGATCCGTTCCGTGACCCGGTTCGTAAGTAGAAAAAATTGTTTCTCGAGTCAATTTTCCCCATTTAAAATAATGGAAAAGCAATTAATGTGTTCCAGCCCCCACCCCGAAAGTCACCCTTTTTGCACTGATATGTGTTTACAACACTCTCAAATTAGTAAAAAAAATACGTGTAGCGTTACTAAAAATAAAAGAGAAATACAGTGGTAACAGTAATAATAAAGTTGTAAGTGGTTACACATCGCTACCTTGAAGACGTGACGACTGGCTGGAGGAGGAACACAGGCACTGGCTGTATGACGGGAGGTGGGGGGTGGTGGAATAACAGAGAGTAGGCGGAGGCTAGGGTTCGTTTGCATATATCTAGTGTGTAGAGGTATAAACTGGATATTATACCTATTTACTAATTTTCAAGCATAATTTAATATCTGTAACAATAGTAGGTGCACCTTAAAATAGCTGAGTTTACACATCTTAAAGGATGTTTAAAACGGTGGCATAAGAAATGATTCTTATATTTTGAGCCTCATCATTATCATTAGTGTTTTACCATTACAATTACAGTTTATCTGGGTTTAAGCCAAGTCTGGGCCTAACAAAACAACATGTAGGTGCTTCCATAAATATATCACAAGGGATTACTGAACACTCCACATCCTGACCTAAACGTGCTGGCTGTGTGACACCATGTTCTAAACGCCACTTGCTTCCCAGAAGTCAGTCGAGAGATGATATATGATGGATTTAGAGACTAAGCCAAACTGAAGAGTCACCACTTATCCCTCTGTACACACACACACACACAAACGCAGTGTTATGAATACCAATTCAGTAATGTCATCTGCAGAATATATACTGAAATAAACCATACGCCAGGACGTAAAGCACTGGTTTTCTGCTATTTATTTTCCAAAGCTGTAGGACGTACACCTCTGTTCATCATTAAAAAAATGTCTTTACATGGCTTCCCTAAGACTGTTTGTAATCAATAAAAGTTAACATAACAACAGGTTTGTATCTGCCACATTTGGTTTGGAATGATTGTTCTGTTATTATTCACTGCCTCAGGAGCAGTCCATTTACTTTGTGTTGACCACTACAAGCCCAGCGTGTTCCACAGTTTTGGTGCCCCCCCCCCCCCCCCCCAGGCACACACCAAGAACAACACACACGAGAACCACAACAAAAACAACCATGATACGACAGATCTTAGCAACCACAAAGCATTTTCCCTTTCTTCTTTGTGTGTGTGGGTCTTTTAGACTCTCTCTCTCTTGTTTTTTAATTACAGGACATAATTCCTTTATTATGTAGTTTCTGTCTTTCGTTGTGCCTTCTTTTTTCCTTGTGGTCATCTGAGGAGTCCCAGAGCTATTGTTTGGCACAATGACAACAAAGTAACACACTTTTTCTCTACGCTTCCCAGCAGGAGACAGCCATACGACAATATGATATCATTATGACAAATGTCACAAATGTTTAAGATTAAATTGTGGGTGGTTTTTTTTTTTATTTATGTTTTTGTTGTTTAATTACTGTACACTTGGAGTGTCTTCACCAATCACAATTCAGCTTGAGAATTTGTGCCTGGGTTTTGCGTAATTGTGATATTTTGTAATTTGTGATTTTTTTTTCCAGTATTTTGACAATACATTTATGTGTTACCCACTTTGTCGTTCCCTTGTTTTGTTGTATCTCCATCACTCTCCCCTTTTGCTTTCTTTTATTCCTTCTACTGTACCGTTTCTCTCTTTCCCTCTCTTTCTTTTCTCTCCTTCTCTCCCGTGCTGTCTGCCTCTCTCTCTCTGTGATTCAATCTCTTTCTCCTTTCTGTCTCCATCTCTTGTCATCCTCTATTAGGACTTAAAAGCATTAAAGGCACACAAACAGAATCTTTAATCACTCTGTGTCATGTCACGGAAGGAATGTTTCCCATCCCAGCTAGCCTTTGATAGCATGCCCCCTCCCTGCTTCGTCTCCCCTGCACCCCTCCCACCCCTCAGACCAACCCCTCTCCTTCTTCCCCAACAACTACTTTTGGAGCCACTGTTCAAACGGGGGGCACTTGTGGCTTTGTGGGGGCCGAATGCCTGGTAGCCCATTTAAACACATTGTTTCCCCCTCAAAGAACCCTAATAATAGCAATTAGGCCACAGTTCTGCCCACTACAGAGCCAGGGCAGGGTCCACAGGGCCGGCAGCCATGTGAGCTCTGAGGTAAGACCCACAGTGTGTGAATGTGTGACACTGAAGAGTTTGATGGGTTCAAAAGTAGTGATGTCCCAACCAAGGATTTTGGACTGAAGGGCTCTATTAAATCACGTTTGAATTCTCTTATGCCCTACAGATTGACATACCCCATGGTTTCAGGATGTGGGTGTGATTGGTCTCCTTTATCTGTGCTCTTAATGTTTTAGTTGGTTTTTATGTTTACATTAAATAACATTAGTTGTAAACACAAGTTGTATTAATGTGGATGTATTAACTTTGTGTCTGCATGGGTTTCCTCCGTGTGACTGTCTGTGAGAAGTGTGGTGTGTTCTCCCTGTGTCTGTGTGGGTTTCCTCTGGGTGACTGTCTGTGAGGAATGTGGTGTGTTCTCCCTGTGTCTGTAGGTTTAGTACCTGTGTGTGTTGGTGTACGTGTTCCTTGCTCCTCATAGCAACCCCATTTTTTTTATTTTTTTTTATTTTTTTTTGCACTTTCCTTTTACCACGGATAGTTCTGCAACATAGAGGCTGATTTTGTTGTGATAGTAACCATATCATTCTGTCTCTGCTCTCTGCCCTCTCCTGTCCTCTCCCAGGCCAACCTCTTCCCTGCTGCTCTCGTGTACTTTGGCTCGGACATGAAGACAGGTTTGTTAACAGCGACTTCCATTTCTGTGCGTCTCTTTCACCTCCTGTCCAAAGCAATGCCATCAAATTAATCCTGTTTACCCCAAGCCCCCTCGCCACAGAGAGCACGCTGGGTAACTGTGTAGAGCGGACGCTGCAGACTCAAGTGTGATCAAGTGCGTGTTTTGGTGTGTTGTCACTTAATCACACGTTCAGAAATGCAACTCTAGTCGTTTTTGCCAAAGAGTGGCTTTCGGGAGTAGGTCGTTATAACAAGCGCCCCGCTCCACATCACTCGGTGATACAGTTCAGATGTTTCTCATTTTCGTTTTGACCTTTCCCCTGGTGTTTCATTCAATTTCCTATCTGCCTATGTTAAGTGGTTTTGGCAGGCTAAGATTGGTGAAATAACTGTCACTGTGTGTGTGTTGACAGAGTGCTACCTTCGTGGTGATCTGGTGGACAGCAGTGTGTCTGCCCTGCAGGCTGATGAGCTCATCGCTGGGTAAAGTATTTCATATTCTCAGTTTTATATTGCTTATGAAGTTTCTGGAGCTATGAACAGGCCAAACATTCCCTTTAAATCTGTAATCCCAGCGTTTTTGCTATTTCCGTGCCTAACATCAAATGATGCTCAGGAGTTATTCCTTTATGACACTGGAACTAGTCAGTTAATTATTCCCAGCTCTGGAGGACCCTGAATGCCCTCAAAACACGCACGCACGCACGCACACAAAAACTCACGCACACACAAACACACATTGCCCTCATTTGCCGCCCCAGCTTCAGAATACAGTTACACAATCACTTCAGCCACTTGCTATCTCTCCCTCGTCCCCACACTGGGACTGTTTTTCTGGGAGGATACTCATCCGCCTGGTTGGAATGCCTTTGAGGTTCAGTCCAAATGAGAGTGTTCCATTGAAACCACAGCCACCCTCCCTCCCCCCAGCAACACACACACACACCTTCACGACCCTCATTCCCCATTCCGCCCTCATTTCCTCGAGCCCTGCACACATTTCCCCTCATCCTCTCCTGTCTAAAGATAGCAGCTTTTTCCAGTATCCCTGACCCTCACCCACACATTCCCTCCCACCTGTTTCTCTCTCTCCTTCATCAGGGTATACACACGCTCACTCCTCTTGAGGATTCACTTCAAAGGGGATGCCATTTCCTGCTGCTGTCTGGCATGACATGTCAGTATGATGACTTAATGGGACAGTCTGACACACATTCTCACACACACATGTACACTACATGCTCACACACACTGGATTGGGATAATTGTTTTATATGATATGTGTATGTAAATATACAGGGCAGTAAGTCATTTTCAGCGTAAGATCTGACCCCATCATCTGAGTTTATAAAATGTGTATTATTATTTATCAGACTTATTCTGTTATTTAATTTATTTGTCTGTCAGGGACAATAATAATCATCAATTAAATTTCCACATCAATGTAAATGTGCCACAGTTAGGTAATAAGCTAAATGTCATCTATATCTATATAATTTAATATGACGTATCAGTCCTTTAGTGGCCATTAATAACTCCGTGTCCATCTGAAAAAAATAGTCCATTAAGAGAGCACCTTTTTTGTTTGGGTTTTAAAAACATTTTATGTGGCGGCACGGTGGTGCAGCAGGGAGTGTCGCAGTCACACAGCTCCAGGGGCCTGGAGGTTGTAGGTTTGATTGCTGCTCCGGGTGACTGTCTGTGAGGAGTGTGGTGTGTTCTCCCTGTGTCTACGTGGGTTTCCTCCGGGTGACTGTCTGTGAGGAGTGTGCTGTGTTCTCCCTGTGTCTGCGTGGGTTTCCTCCGGGTGACTGTCTGTGAGGAGTGTGGTGTGTTCTCCTTGTGTCTGCATGGGTTTCCTCCGGGTGACTGTCTGTGAGGAGTGTGGTGTGTGTTCTCCCTGTGTCTACGTGGGTTTCCTCCGGGTGACTGTCTGTGAGGAGTGTGCTGTGTTCTCCCTGTGTCTGCGTGGGTTTCCTCCGGGTGACTGTCTGTGAGGAGTGTGGTGTGTTCTCCTTGTGTCCGCGTGGGTTTCCTCCGGGTGACTGTCTGTGAGGAGTGTGGTGTGTTCTCTCTGTGTCTACGTGGGTTTCCTCCGGGTGACTGTCTGTGAGGAGTGTGCTGTGTTCTCCCTGTGTCTGCGTGGGTTTCCTCCGGGTGACTGTCTGTGAGGAGTGTGGTGTGTTCTCCCTGTGTCTGCGTGGGTTTCCTCCCGTGGTCCAAAAACACACGTTGGTAGGTGGATTGGCGACTCACGTGTCCGTAGGTGTGAGTGAATGTGTGTGTTGCCCTGTGAAGGACTGGCGCCCCCTCCAGGGTGTATTCCCGCCTTGCGCCTAATGATTCCAGGTAGGCTCTGGACCCACTGTGACCCTGAACTGGACAAGGGTTACAGATAATGAATGAATGAATGAACATTTTGTGTAAAGTATAATTGTAATTGTAAATCAAAATTCAAATACTCTCCCTCTCTTTTAAGGTAAAGATTGTGTAGTTTTAAAAATAGTGTATGTTTTATACATAAAAAAAACTTTACAACTTTAAACCTAATATAATGTAAATCATGTTTTATGTCTGTTTTATATAAGTTTGCCCTGGTTTAATGTTATCTGGCCTTATTTTTGTCCAGTGGTTCAAACTCCCTTGATTCTTGTGTGATATGGGAGCAAGCAGTTCATAAAAACAAACGACACTGTAGATTCAGATTGGAATAAAGTCAGTGATAGACACCTGTAATATTGACCACATGATTTCCTCATTTACAGCTGATTATGTCCAAGTAGAACCTAAAACTCGTGTCTGTGCCTTTTTTGATTCAGGCTCTGATCAGAAAATGTGGCCCATGTTCTCAGACATTCAGATTTCTTCCTCTGTGCAGGGATGTGTACATCACATAGCGCCTGTGGCTCCTCAGTGGAGGAGGATATGGATGTTGGTGGAGGAGCAGCAGGTGGCTGGTGTCCTGCGCTGCGGAAATGCTTGTAGCCGGAAAGATTAAGATGTTTGCAGTGAAGTGGCTCTCCACAGGAAGCTTCTAATAACAGCAGCCTCTCAAGAGGTTGTGACCTCTCACCTCTTTACTCGCTTCTCCTTCACATGAAAGCGATCAAGAGAGACTGGGTTAACCCTTCAAATCACACACACACACACACACACAAAATACATAGTGCAGCCTAAAAGCCCTTTTAGACGACCAAAGCATCGGAACTTGTTGTCTCTTTAAGCCTCTCTGTTTTTTTTTTCTCTCTTCCTTCCTATTTCTCTCCAAATGTTTGATATCCTCCCCTTTAATCTTTGTCCCTCTCTCTCTCTTTTTTTTTATCTCTCTGTACTTCCCCACCCCTCTCCCCCATCCCATTTAGCTGCATTCCCAAGTCTCCAGCTCCATCCTCCAGCTCACTGCCCCCTGAAGACCCTCTCCCTCTAGAGACAAGTGACTCCTCCAGCACACAGCAGCAGGGAACAGAAGACACTGCAGATGCCCAAAGCCAGGCAGTCAAACCCACTCGCACTGACCCGGCCAAAGTGCCCAAATGGTTCAAACTACCAGGTGTGTTCAAGTGTATGTCCATCACTATAAACACTCTTGGCCCTTGTGGTTTGTATTATATATCAGTACATTGATAGAAGATAGAAGCAGAATATAAATAAGTCATTGATCCGTAGGTCACTGCTGAGACAATGGGGTGATTCTGCTTTAAAACGTCCTTTTTATATATAATTTAATATTTTTCCCTTGAAGTTCACTTTACAAGGATTCTGTGGGTTTTATTTACCAAAAATCTGTCAAAACACACAGTTTTGTTCAACATTTTAAACCTTTCTTAGTCCCTTACTGGAACAGAGAGTCAGTTTACTCACTTCTTCCACTCCACTAACTCTGCCACAGACTGTCTGCAGAAACAACACTCCTTATCACTTTAATACGCCAGGACAGGATTGAACTGCTGTAAACCGAATGGCGGGCTAAATCCAAATGTGTTTCTGGTTGTGTTCTGATGTTGAATAGTGTTGTACCATCGCGACCATGATGAATTCAATAAGGCTGTTTTTCCAGGTTACTTTCCTAATGAGGACCAGAGCTTGAATAGTATTCTATGAAATATTATGTGTTTACGTAGCACAAAACAAATCCTGCGTACTATCCTCAAGGCACGCTCCTAGGACATAGGTCTCACAGCACTTTAATAACACAGGTATTCCGTTATTTCAGCTTCTTCATAAGGAGTTAGGGGACATGACAAAGGAAGGGGATGGTGAGGTTGGTCGTTACAAACCGTCAGAAATCCCCTCTCACTTCCCTCATCCCACTGAACCACTAAGACTCATCCTGCCTTCTCTTCTGCCGGAGATAAGGGTCTTCAAAACAAGGCACCTTCCTTCTATCTCTCTGTTGTCTTATGGCCTCCACCTCCACCAGGCCTCTGGGGGACTCCAGGCTGTCACACAGCCCCAGCAGAGGGGCCCAGTCTGGACCACATGAAGCAGCGGCAGGCCCCTGGCTCCGGGGGGCCCCTGGGCCTCCTCTCTCTCTCTGTTGTGTGCTGAGCTGTGGTCACGGTGGCATCTACAATGCAGATCCATTTAGTTTTCTCATGTCTTTATTGTGCTTTGTTGTGTTCTTCTGGACAATTCTCACACGCAGTGCAGCCCTTTTGTCTTCTTGGATGGAAAATGGAGGACGAGAGAAATGAAGCAGTGTTGACTGATCTCTGCTACACGGCTGAATGTTGTTTCAGAAGCTTCAGAGGGTTTATACATTGAACAGAGGAAGAAGAAAGTATTGGAAGTTCTCAAAGGACAACACTTGTACCGACATAACCATTTCACCATGTTTTCCCGAGGACATTCTTTCAGCAACACTATTAAAGATTGACATTTATCATCAGAAGACAGTGACAGTTCATCTGTTTTATTTAGCTTTTATTTAAGGGTCTGTACTTGAGTAATTCTGCTTTTAGCTCCAATATGTTCCACTGCATTTGAAGGGAAATGTCCCTGCTTTAATCCATTTACATTTTTCCAAACAACTTCTGTAATAATTTCATCTGGATCATGGTTGCGGTGGGTCTGTAGCCCACCCAGAATTATTAGCTACGAGGCAGGGACACAACCTGTACAGGGCCAAGTCTATTTATCTGAAGTGACTGTTACATAAAAACAACCTTAATATTATTGATCATGTTCATTTAAATATCAGAAGTAACAAATGCACTCATGGTGGTGATTTATTGGCAGAATGTGGAGGTTCACTACTCACTTTCTTTTAAATTCCTCTATTTATTCATTCATTCATTTATTCATTATTTGTAACCCTTATCCAGTTCAGGGTCGTGGTGGGTCCAGAGCCTACCTGGAATCATTGGGCGCACACACTCACACATTCACTCACACCTACGGACACTTTTTTGAGTCGCCAATCCACCTACCAACATGTGTTTTTGGACTGTGGGAGGAAACCGGAGCACCCGGAGGAAACCCACGCAGACACAGGGAGAACACTCACAGACAGTCACCCAGAGCAGGACTAGAACCCACAACCTCCAGTTCCCCTGGAGCCGTGTGACAGAGACACTACCTGCTGCTCCACCGTGTCGCCCTTGAATTCCTCTAATTATTCCTAATTCTAACATTTCATTATTTATAATTATTTCTAAACCTTTCTTTCCTCAGGTAAGAAATAACACTGGAGTCATGGAGTCACTGGAAGATGTCTTAAAAGCCGGCTGAAGGACTCCTCAGCAGAAAGCCTCCTCAGATGATGACGCTAAATAGCAAAATCAGTGTATGAGAATATGGTTCAGCGTGAATACAGAGCCAAATCCACAATTTTGCAATAATTCCTTCTTAATTAAAGCAGACATGTTCATTGCCAGTCGTTCTTGAAGTTCGTTTTGTTTTACAGCAAAAAGAAAATGTCTACTTTGTACTCTTTGAAGTTGACCGAGACTAGAACAGCGCTTCACATATGTGCCATTTTGGGTTTGTAGTTTGACGCAGGGCCTTATCAAGCACTCTTTGATTCTATGAAAAATTCTCTTGGTGTTAAGAGCCGTTTAGGGGTTCAAAGAATGTAGAAAATTAAAATAGAACAGATACATGACGTTCTGTCAGGTGTGATGTTTGTGATCTAGTTTTCCTCAATGCTTTAGACGGCGGAATTTGGCTCTTTTTTCAAAAGTGAGTGCATTTTGACCAAAAAAAAAAAAGTGGAAATGGCGGACCGAATGGTAGCCGTCCTTCAGAGAAGTTCCCGTTTGGCCACTTATTATTCAGATGTTTATTTATATATTTATTTTAAACCCTATCCAATGCTTTGAAGTTCATGATCCCTCTGTTCCTAAACACTTTCTCCCTCTATCTGCTGCCCATCTGAGGGAACTTCAAAGTGTCCAGAGGGGGGTAGCCTGGTGCTCCTGGCACTTGTCATTCCTTAACTAGCTGACTGCCCCTCAGTGCCCTGCTCTTCCAGCCCTCCATCCCCATCCAGCCCCGTAATTACTTCCAGCTGTGGCGGGGCCTTTGAAGAGGGGTGGAAAGGTGGGGGCTGAGGAGAGGGCACATGCTGCACGCACCTGCTGGGTGGACTCCAGGCTCCAGGCCCATGTGCAGGTGACACTGGGGAACGTTACGGATGAGCGATCCTGATAAAACCGACCAAAGCCACCATTTGCCCCCCCCACCCCCTTTTACTTTTCAAAGCACTTTGGCCAGATGGACTTAAAGTGGCTTTTGTTTTTCCCCAAACCCTGCTCCGTACTCCAGCCAATGAGACAGGAGTGACTTGATGGCGATGGGCTTATAGAGGGCCTAGTCACGCACACTTTTTATAGCACAATCATCGTTATTAGAGTAGAAGGGTCGTGTCAACTCTCTTTTGCTTTTAAGGGGTCGATTTTGTGTATTTTCAGAATAATTTGCCCATTCCCATAAAACCACCATGTCTTTATTAATCAAAAGCAGTCATCATTCAATTTTTAGTAACCGTTTTAATGAGAATATAGCCATGACTTTCTGAAACTTTTTTTTTTGCGTATGTTTTTGCTTAACACCGTTAATATTGTTCAATCCTAAAATTTACTTTAAAAATCGACAACAAAAACTCTGCCAAATCAGTTTTCAATTAGGTAGTCCTTTATGGGCTCATTGTAATGTTGTGGGGGGTGGGGGGGGACAAATGGTTACAGACACTGAATGATTAGATGGTAAGAAAAATTAAGCCTATAGTCCCTTTAACACAAAGACCTTTCATAAGGATTTAGTTCTAGGATCCAGTGAACAGTGACGTATTAATAGGTGTAAATATAAAGAGTATTCGGTGCTGTGTCATCCTCTGTTTTATTTCACTTTAGTTTAAATTTCATAACCCCCCCCGCCCACCCCACAGATTACAATGGAACAGATTAAATTATTTTCCAGGGATATTTCAAAAGTTGGTGTTCCTAAGGACTGCTGTGTGCACAGTGGGAATGACTTGCCCAGAAAAACTCAGAGATAAAAGAAAGTCAGAGAAAATACCAGTGCCCGTGTCAAGCAATAGTTTGATGGGTTCGCTTTTCCTTGTAAATCTCACAAGGGATCTGTCAGATCTGCCCTTATCAGAGAGAAGGAAACCCTGGGGAAATCATCTGATCAGCTCCACTGCCCTACAGCACCCTACTGAGAGGAGCCGGTGAGCTTAGGAGAGAATGTTACATTTATAATAAGCAAACTGGACCAAAACAAGGTGAGTCTGAAGATGCTGAGTCTTCCCTAGTGGCCTGAGAGCTGTAAAAGAAGTGTTGCCAGTTAGCTGAGACATTAAGACAATTAATTAAATGGTATCGGGACTCTTAATCTTTGGACGATTTAAATTATAAGGTTGAAAGAATGATTGAAAAAATGTGATTAATAAACTAACATTACACACACACAGACACAAGGAGAACACACCACACTCCTCACAGACTCACCCGGAGGAAACCCACGCAGACACAGGGAGAACACACCACACTCCTCACAGACAATCATCCAGAGGAAACCCACACAGACACAGGGAGAACACACCACACTCCTCACAGACAGTCACCCAGAGGAAACCCACACAGACACAGGGAGAACACACCACACTCCTCACAGACAGTCACCCGGAGGAAACCCATGCAAACACAGGGAGAACACACCAAACTCCTCACAGACAGTCACCCGGAGGAAACCCACACAGACACAGGAAGAGACACCACCACTATGGAAATAATATACAATATGTGTTGAATTAACTTAACGGTATCTACAAAAAAAAAAAAGCCTTGCCCAAAATTTGTTATTATTAACAAAAAATAAAAAACAACAACAACAACACATTTGTTTAAAAACGTAAGATTTCCACGTGATATCACAGAAAATACTTAATTTTTAGCATGTTTGTGTTGTGTTCTGTTGCTTATACGTTAGCACATGTATCATATGTTGATAAAAGCAATCACCCCCATGGCCCAGCAGTTCAGGTTTGAAAATGCATTGTTCTCACATGGCCAGAGTTTCTTGCATCATAAACCTTTGTGACCAATCATATCACCTTGCAATGGGGTGGGGGGGGGGGTTAGGAGCAGAGAAGTGGGTGCAGATACAGCTGAGGACTTAACTGCTCATTCATAGATCAGCACGTACTAAATGAAGGCAAAGTTGTAAACTTAAATCTCAGTCACTTAAAAGGCAACAGAGAACTCCTTAATTTGTTTCACTTGTGAAAAGAGATCAGTATTTGGTGGTTTACTTAGTGACCGCATGGGGACGTTTTAAAACGTATGACTGTATTGAACGTATTTGTCCACAAGGTGGCGGTATACACCACAACTACTGTCTGAGAAAAGCCGCTTGCCCTCAACAGGTCACTGTAGATTCAGTTTAAATATTTGATGTGAAGATTTCAGCAGCGTGACGACAGCTGTGTGACAGTAATTTTTTTTTCTTTTTAGTCAAAACTAATGTTTAGGTTTTTATTAATATTACTTTTAATCCACGAATGATATTAAAGCTATTAAGCAGTACATGTTCTGTAAATTTAATAAGTGTAGAGACAATCTTACAAAATGGCCGTTTATAAATAGAAGGGACTATTTTGCCTCACAACGCCCTGGATATTTATGTTGAAGATATGTTTTTAAATATACGTTTAATGCCTGAACCTACTGATAAATTAATTCCTTAACACGAAGCAGGAAATTCGTAACCGTTCAGCAGGTTTCTGTGAGGGATTCAGCTTTTTTAAAACGCCTGTTTTTGAGTTTTTCAGTTCAGGAAGTCTGAATTCCTGTGGCGGAATTTCAAATGGTCCCTTGCTCCCTACCTAGTGCACTACACGGGGCCGTTATTTCACCTACGCACCGACATGGAAAATGTGATATTAGAAACACATTTCACAGACACAAGTTAAAGGGTATCTTTATTAATGAAACTAGATGGTTGTTACTTCAATGAAATATGTTATATTTGCGTCCATGTGGCTTAGTAACCATCTCTGGAGTCTAGTCCCTCCTGAGGAAAGAGGGCATGTTGTAGAACTGCTTGGCTGTCAGTACTTTTACAGTTTCTTTGTGGAGTCATCCGTGCCTATTTTTGCCTGAACTATAGTCGTGCCCCTTCAGTGTCTGGGGCAGGGGGCCTGTTGCCCCCTGCCTTGCCTCAGAGACACATTCCGACCCTCAAGCATCCACACCCTGCAGTGCCACACCCCGGCTTAAATAACTTTCGCTTCCCCAGGCCTCTGTGTCTACATTTGGTGGGCTAAGGTCCGTGCGAGCACATGGTTAGCGGACATGGTAGCCGTGTGTTTTTTTTCTTGTCCTGAAAAGACCCTTTCAACCTGTTGGACCATCGCTGTGTGACAAGAACAAAACAGGCTTTTATCAAAACTTTTTATTTATTATTATTTCTGTTTCTGGTTCGATTGTTGGCTTAATGAAATCTCTTCAAATTGTTCATCTCTGAAGAGCGTGGAAGGACAGAACCAACCGGGACCATAGGAGTCTCATCCATAGCCAGCCGAGGGAATTCCTCCGGTAAATATCTCACACACTGGAGATTTTATGTGATAAAAGCGGATTGATACAGTTGATAATTAACTGTGACGACGGTAACGCACTGAGCACTTTCTCAGACGAAGGCCTGAATCAGCTTGTGGTTGGAGGCGCAGTCCACAGCCATTTTGACGGGTTTTGTTTGTGACAGTTTGTGAGTCACACGCTCCAAAATAGAGACAGAAATACTTTGCGTGCCCGTGAGGAAGAGACAGTGCTCCGAGGAGCTGGAAGGAAACGTCTGAAAGAAAGAAAGAGAGAGATCCTCAAAAACACCCACTGTCATCTCTCCTGCTCCAACGACAACAAGCAACAGGCAGCCGAGGGTCAGCATCACATCGAGAGGAGAGCATCACCTGGACAAGCTGACATCCCTCGTACACAGCTGTGGTCTGGAGTGATCAAAGTCAACAGATCACGGTTTGAAACTTATAGTCACGGCCATAGACGCCATCTTCTGGAATCCTGTTCATATCCCGTACGAACCATCAACAGCAAGTGTGCGAAACTAATTAGGCCTGTTTTTGAAAGGCTCCCTGTACCCAAGATCCTTTCTGGACGTCTTGCTTTTGTTTGTCACTGTGTTGTTTTTCTATTTTAAAATGCTAAATCAGAAGAGAAGGACTGCCAGCTTAAACACTCAGGGGTCTTATTTAAACAAAACAGCTATACTGTCCCCTCTGGGTGCTGTCCATTTGACCCAGCTTGCTTTAGACTGTGCAGTCATTTCCTTAGTGGCTCATGCTGCTGGCTATAACGCCCCCTATGGTGTATTCTGCATGATAGCATGGTGTACTTGCTTTGCGTTCTCCGCGGCTGTCTTCATCCTAGACGTGACACGGCTCCACTCTTGCGTTCCCGTGTCCTGGGACAATCTGACCGTGACCCTGGCCATGTCGTCCACTCTGCTGTACCTCATGGCTTCCACATTGTACCCAGTGTTCTTTCTGAACCTAGAGTGCCCCTATAACGATTGCGAGGTAAGAAACTTCCGAATAGCAGTAACGGTCTGCTCCTGGGCGGCTTTTGTGGCATACGCTGTTGAAGTGTTCCTCTCCCGGACCAAACCGGGCCAAGCAGCAGTTTACATGGCTACGCCTTCCGGCCTTCTGAAAGTGGTGCAAGTTTTTGTGGGCTGTGCCATCTTCACCACCAGGAGTGAGTTCTCTGGCCACCCGGCCACCATCTACTGTGCTGCGGTGTTCGGCGCCTGCTTGGCTGCCACGTTTCTGGTGGTGGCCCTCAACGTGTGCGGCCGCTCTGCTCCAATTAAGCCGCCCTCGGATCGCTTATTAACGCTGTATTCCTTCGCTGCCATGCTGCTGTATTTGAGTGCTGCTGTGGTGTGGCCTATCTTCAGCTTTGATAAGAAGTATGGGACACCTATCAGACCCCAGGGCTGTCCAAGGGGGAAATGTGCATGGGATGGTCAGTTGGTTGTGACCGTGCTCTGCTTCGCCAACCTGGCCCTCTACGTGGCGGACCTCTGCTATTCACAAAGAATACGGTTTGGGACACAGCATCCGCGAGTGTAGAAACTTCACAGAAACATTATATTACTCTTCCATGTGTTTGGACATTTCTATTTATTTTTCAGAACAAAATACCTTGACTTTTAACCAGACCGGCTTTCTAGTTAATAATTAGGCCTGTGGTTTGCATGAAGTTCAAGCTCAACTTTCATGTTTGATGCAGTTTTTCTTTGTAAAGGCCTTTAATTGCTTGTTTTGATCTCTCAATATTAGCAGTTATAATAACTTTGCATTATTGTTAGCCTATTGCTAATGTGAATATACTATACATTTCTGTACAATTAATTTGTTAAGACATGGACGTAGTCATTGTGTTGCAATCAAAATTGCATTGATCTGAAATGCACTGTTCTGCAAAAAAAAAAAAAATTGTTCTTGAATTGTTCACACTTGAGATGAAAGGATGGTAATAAGTTTTTTTTATCTTTTATATTTCAGTCCAAAATAAATGTTCTCAACCTGGAATAAAAACACCTTGAATCAGCTGTGTTCTCCCTGTGTCCGTGTGGGTTTCCTCCGGGTGACTGTCTGTGAGGAGTGTGGTGTGTTCTCCCTGTGTCTGCGTGGGTTTCCTCTGGGTGACTGTCTGTGAGGAGTGTGGTGTGTTCTCCCTGTGTCCGCGTGGGTTTCCTCCGGGTGACTGTCTGTGAGGAGTGTGGTGTGTTCTCCCTGTGTCTGCGTGGGTTTCCTCCGGGTGACTGTCTGTGAGGAGTGTGGTGTGTTCTCCCTGTGTCTGTGTGGGTTTCCTCCGGGTGACTGTCTGTGAGGAGTGTGGTGTGTTCTCCCTGTGTCTGTGTGGGTTTCCTCCGGGTGACTGTATGTGAGGAGTGTGGTGTGTTCTCCCTGTTTCCACGTGGGTTTCCTCCGGGTGCTCTGGTTTCCTCTCACGCTCCAAAAACACCTGTTGGTGGGTGGATGGTTGACTCAAAAGTGTCTGTAGGTGTGAGTGTGTGTCGCCCTGTGAAGGACTGGCGTCCCCTTCAGGGTGAGTTCCTGCCTTGCGCCTAGAGATTCCGAGTAGACCGGGTTACAGACAACGAATGAATGAATGAATTCTAGCTAATGCTAAAGCTACAACTTTTAGGCAACATACTGAATGTAAAATGTGTCACATTGTTGTGGGCTAAGTGTTGTGCCACACAATTAATTTTTATTGGAAATAAAAAAATAAAATTGTCCCTTTTTCTAAAACTGAATAAACAATCTTTCGGTCATTTTGATGACCAAGTATCACTGGCCTCTAACTGCCCTCGTGCTCATTCTTACAGATCACTGCATTAGACTGTGTCCAGCATTCCATTCATTCCTGGTAGAAGTGCTGAGGGTGAGTCTACCTCCACTGCGTGACCCAGGATACCGTATTAGTTAACCCCGAAACATCATACACACACATGCTCTCTGGCATTCTTTTTAAATGTGGATAGCTTATACTGATATGTCCTTAAAAGCCCACTCTGGTATGACCACCTTAATCCTGGAAGGCCACCACAACCCCCTGCCCACAGCTCTGTTCTCCGACTGGTCCTGGGGGGTCTCTGCACCCCCCCTGTCCAGCTGCTCAGTGTCTTTCTCAGTCAGCATGTTCACTCTTCTGGAGGACACACAGCAGCTAATCCAGCCCAGTCAGCAACCAACAGGATCTGCACATTTTTTACTCAGCTCTTCATTTTCTATCAGCAGTACCACTCTCTCTCTCTCTCTCTCTCTCTCTCTCTCTCTCCTCTCTCTCTCTCTCTCTCTCTCCTATATTTACTGTTACGTGGCTGTTACTGATCCTGTAAAAGAGGCTGTAGAGAAGAGACACAGGAACCAGACCCGAGGTTCCCATAGAGACTTAAAGCATGTTACATGTTATTTCTTTGCGTTTTGTGTTGTCAGGTTTTCTGAAAATTGTTCTTAGAGATGTGTGTGTGTGTGTGTGTGTGTGTGAACTGCAGCATATAAAACATCGCTCAGATCCTCAGTGTTCACTGTTAATGGGTGTTTTCTGGTGTCTGATAAAGCATCAGTGATCATAATTAGAGAACAAGAGCAATCTGCAGTATCTGGGAGAGAGAGAGAGAGAGAGAGAGAGAGTGTGTGTGTGTGTGGTACCTTCAAAAGGTGCTTACTGATAACAGACTGAGGAGAAGAGTTGCTGACTCGCTGATGTAGATAATCGCTCTCATTTTTTTCGGGCTGTCGCTGAATTTTCTGCTTGGCTTTGCTTTCTCTCTTTCTCTCTCTCAATCTCTCTCATTCTCTCCATTTCTTTCTCTTTCCCCTTCTTGATGATGTTTTACACTGTCCCTGTCTCTTGTTCACTTTCTTTCTTTCACACTCCCTTCTTTCACAACACACACTCCCTTTATTGTCTTCTCTGTTTCTTACTCCCTTTCCCTGCCTTTCTGTTTTTTCTCTTTTACCTACAGTTCTCTTCACCTCTGTCCCTTCCTGTCTTTCCCTACCTCTTCTCTTGTTTTTATCTCTCTGTTGTGTCTCCTTCTCTCCACTCTTTTTGTTTAATCTCTTTCTCTCTCTCTCGCTCTCGCTCTCTCTCTCCTCTCTCTCTCTCTCTCTCCTCTTTCTCTCTCGCTCTCTCTCTCTCGCTCTATCTCTCTGTTTATTCAGAAATAGACATGAGTGTTGACTATAGATTGGAAATAGAGGAGGACCTCGGTGTGTGTGTGTGTGTGTGTGTGTGTGTGTGAGTGTGTGTGTGTGTGTGTGTGTGTGTGCACATGTGTTTATGCAGCCCCCTTAGGTGACAGTCCATTGAGATCAGCTCAGCCTCTCACCGCTGAGCCAGCTTGTGTGTGTGTGTGTGTACATGCACAGTGACGTCTTGCCCATCTCCCATCAGCCCTTGGGGCAGCTGTAGGGCTGTGACATCTCAGCATCATCCATTTGGCTCCGACACCCACAGTCTGGCAGACCTCTCATCACACACTGTGTGTGTGTGTGTGTGTGTGTGTGTGTGTGTGTGTGTGTGTGTGTGTGTGTGTGTGTATGTATGTGCCAGGTTTTACTCACATTTCTGGGACTACAATTTGTTTACACTTTTATTTACACGTTCTTCCTAGTGCGGAAAACAATGCGTATCACTCCATTTTAAGGTGAAGGTGTTTTAAAATTAAGGTAAAGTGAGTGCAGTGAAGCAGTGGAAATTCCACACAAAAATATTGTACATCTCTGTAATGTCCTCACAATGCATTGACACGTGTGTGTGTGTTGCACAGGAGCTCCCAACAGGAGGCCCACGGGGCCCTTCACTCCTCTTCAGAATCACTGGAGTGTTCCTTCACATTCAGAAACCAGACATGGATCCCTCCGTCTGAGCTCCTTTTATATACTTCGTGTATTACAGAACTTCACTTTCAATGAGCTGCCTGCATTTGCACTGAGAAAATTGTCTCGCAGCACTACACCCTACCAGCCTTTAACTGGATCCAAATGTCCAGCGAAAGCAGCTGAAGTTTACCCACTATCACTGAGGATTTCAGTCAGAACTGCATCCTACCTGGACTTCTCTTTGAACAAGGCAGCCAATTAGAGCAGATGTAATGTACAAGTCAGCCTTAAAGGGACAGTACCAAAAACAGATCAAAGAAATGTTACATAAAATACATAATTTAGAATGTTTTTTGAGTTAAACCCCCCCTATAAAATATTTAGGGAAAAATGAAAAGCAGACATTAGATGAATATCTTTCTTTTCTTTTTTTTTTATGGAACCCAGCAGTGAAAAGTGGTATGGACACAGTTAGGGTCCTCTTCTGTGGATATCTGCCCGCTGTGGTGTGTGATGGCGTTCTGCTCTGTGCCCACGTCTTCACGGCACTAAGATCTTGGGCGTGTGAGTGAGATCAGGCCGGACAGCTGTCCATCAGCAGGCGGAACGCTCCACCGCTGCAGGCCCCTGCACAGGAGCATGAATAGTAGCCTCCTGTCATGACCCATCAGTCTCTCTCTCTCTCTCTCTCTCACACACACACACACACACACACACACACACACACACACTGGCTATGATGGCTGTGCTGTCTGTCAGAACCAAGATTGTGGGTGTAAGAATGACTAACTGAGGTCATCTGAACCTAAAGGGTGCACACACACACACACACACACATACACACACAGAGGATAAAATTCAGGAGAAAGGAAAACAGTTAAATATGTAGTAATTGAAAAATATATAAAAAATAATTGTGGAAAAACGCCCTGTGGAAGATTAGCGCCCCCTCCAGGGTGTGTTCCTGCGTTGCGCCCAGTGATTCCGGGTAGGCTCCGGACCCACCGCGACCCTCAATTGGAGAAGCAGTTTCAGACAATGAACGAATGAATGAATGAATGTATATTTGTGGAAAAAATTTCCAAACAAGACAAATCTTTAAGAGGTAGGACCCCCATGAGACCACCACATTGCACTGATACTCACTACTCATTTTCTGCTGAAACTCCAACACTTTTTGTGGTTCCTCCTAACCACTGAACCTCTATTGTCTTTTGTCTATATTGTACTGAGTGTCTCTACATATCTGTCTATGTACTTTATGTACTTTTTATTGTAAGCGTCTTTGGGTTTTAGAAAAGCACTATATAAGAATAAAGTATTATTATTATTATTATTATGTTATTGGCTGGTGGATCATCTATAAGGTGTATATATACAGGGAACAGTGTTTAAAAACTCCAGCAGCACTGCTGTGCCTGATCCACCACTCAAATCTGCTCTGTGGCGGTCCATTGAAGAACAAGGGGAAAGTATGCAGAGCAACAAGTGGAAATGTAACTGTGGAACTGTAAAGTGCTCCTGTGTGGTCAGTGGTCAGCGCGTGTGGAAAGGTCACCTTAATGTTCTGGCTGATCTGTGTACAGTTTGTTTCTAACAGCTGTTGTAAGTGAATCTTTATAAAGTCTCTATGGGTGTGACGTACTGAAGCAGTAGTTGTTCTGCGCGCGCGCGACGGGAGTTCACGCTGTTATTTTTTTTATTATTATTTTTTTCGCGCGTCAGTCAAGACGAATAAATCAATATGAAGTAAAAGTAATTAGGCACCCGCCTTTAATCAATTACTGGCTTTGTTTATTGTAAACTGCGCGAATGCGCGCGGACTCTTAATGACGAGCTCGTGCAGCGCGAGTTCATCAGTATGCGCGGGGAGACATCAAAAAGAGTTAAGCGCACCTGAGGAAGGGTGAGTGTCTCTGAGCCTCCAGAGCTTTAATGTGGACAGAGATCACCTCTCTCTCTCTCTCTCTCTCTCTCTCTCTCTCTCTCTCTCTCTCTCATTTCTGCGTTCAATTTCGACCTTCCATCTCCTCCTTTTCTCCTTATTTTAGTTCTCTCTCTCTCTAGGTATCGTTCTTTTTCGAGATTTCTTCTCTTTTTCTTTCTACTCTCTCTCTCTAGGTATCTCATTCTTTTTCGACCTTTCATCTCCTCCTTTTCTCCTTATTTTAGTTCTCTCTCTCTCTAGGTATCTCATTCTTTTTCGAGATTTCTTCTCCTTTTCTTTCTACTTGCTCTCTCTCTCTCTGGGTATCTCATTCTTTTTCGAGATTTCTTCTCCTTTTCTTTCTACTTGCTCTCTCTCTCTCTGGGTATCTCATTCTTTTTCGAGATTTCTTCTCCTTCTTCTCATTTTCTTTCTACGCTCTCACTCTCTCTCTCTCTCACCATTCCCCCTCACAGTTTCGCTCCGTTTCTCTCTTAATTCCTTTATAGTTTATCATAATTTCTCTGTATATCCCACCTCTTTCTTTCTCTCATTCCGTGTCTCCCTCTCTCTGTCTTTAGTCTCTTTCTGTGCCCCGCCAACCCACCTCTCCCCCTCTCTCCCTCCCCTCCTCCCCTAATCGCAGAGACGGAGACAGGAGTGGTGGTCCGCGCTTCGCCTGGGTTCTCCTGTAGTCGGGACTGATTCGTGTATTTCTGTATTTTTAATAAATCTGAGGGGATTTGAGGGTGAAGGCGAATGAGTGTCTGCACGCTCCGGCGCGCGCACACAGCCACATTGTGCCCACGCGGGGAGGATTTAATTGAGTTATTCAAAAAATCCACTCGCGCCTTCAGAGCAAACTCTCAGTAACTTTCCGTCAGGAAATAATAAAAACCCCACCTCCAACACGCAGGTTACATCTGAGCAGGCTCTGTCTGCTGCGAGCGTACAGGGGCCTGAGACCACAGACAATAACCCAGAAGCCCCCGCTGCAGTCAGAACAGCTTTCACTTTTACTGAAACAGACAGGCTGGTAAAAGTTACTACCTAACAGAGTAAAATTATTAAATCCAAAGGTAGCATGTTGCAGTATATAATGTGCTTAATATACACCAGAGATGTAAATATAATTTTAAAAATGTTAAAAAAAAACCTCAAAAACGCACTTCCCAGTAAACAAGGAACGTCCCTGGACGTTCAAAATAGGTCTGTCCGTCAAGGACATATTTTAAACGTCGATGGACGTCCAAAATCCATCTTAATAAGTTAGTTAAGTGGTGACCAATCGATAACGTCAGCGGACGTCCAAAACGCGTTTTATACAAGTAATTTATTTCGGGAACAACTAATAACGTCAATGGACGTCCAAAATACGTAGAATAGTCGTCTTTTCAATGTCTGTGTTTGGACGTCTTTTCAACTTTCATTTTCAACCTTAAGAGAACGTTGATTAGACGGCAGTCATTACGTTATTTCAACGTTGAATCAACGGCTAATTGTTTACTGGGTTGCCTTATTTATGTAACAGTTTCCTCAACAGACATTTTGTAGCTCTGTCGAGGCTGTGCTGGAGACTGCCAAAACTTTCACAGATATCATGTCCAAACACAGCATAAGTTGTCTGAAAGATACTGTGTGATTGATATATGTGCCCTCTCCATGAGCTACACAGGTGGGATTAAAACTTTGTTCAGCTTCACAATTAGAGAATCACTCGCATGTTTCAACAAGGTGAGTCAGGCATGCTCAAATGGCAAATGTGTCTTCTTGTCAAATAACTGTAGCCTAAAGACCAAACTGCTGCTACATTTATGCGATGTACCCACAGCAGACCGTCATAAAGTGTCAGAACCTAAACCAAACTTAAGACACGTCTAACATTTAAGTGATAGTCCTGCATTCTGAGTTTTAGTTTGAACCATCACTTTAAAGTGTCCCTGTGTTCAGTAGCCATGTGATCCGTGTTTCTCAGTGTTTTCTCATTTCAGTGTGCTCACTGCACCGTCATAAACGGGCTTGTGCTGAGCGTGTGGGTTCAGCAGAATTAGGAAATGACTGCCCAGCCGACAGCGCCAAACAGGTGCTGTATTTTCAACACTATCTTTACATTCAGCTGTAAATATAGCTGCGAGGCATGAATACAATTCCACAGATAGCATTCCAGCCCTCTTTCCATCATTACATTTGGGTGACAAACATCACAGCACAGCACATCACATCGTCACCACCATTTTGTAGAATCCACTTAGGTACAGATTACAGTGATGAGTGATATCAACTCCTTTAATGTGCGTTCGGAGTGGACGCAGACGTTCTTTACCCAAAGCTTGAAGGAGCAGCAACACATCAACGTAGGTTTACCGTGCCAACAGAAAGTGTCATGTACGTGTAGAGCACTTTTGGCCAAATATTTTAGGTGCCTTTGGGTCCATCTCATTCCAGTCAAATGATAGCATTTGGAATTTAAAATATCAGCTGCCATTTCATGATTAAATTTCACTTCTCCTGTAAAGATCCTGTTTCTGAGACATTAACTTTGGCTCCGATAGTGATAACATGACGTTAATTTAATGCTTTGTAAGCTAGTAGTGATGACTCATTCTTTGGTCATCATGTGGTAATCCAGAGCCTAATCTGTAATTAAGACTGATTTGTCGGATGTGAATTATGAGAGCTGCACATTTTGATCAGAACTGAAGTATTGAAGGCATGTCTGACAGCTTGGGTACAGGCATTGTTTGGATTCTGGGATAATCCAACTTAAGTCATGCACAGATTCTCAGACGCAGTGTGTGTCCTGATCCCAGTGGAAACCGCATTGAAACTGCTTCTGACAAGTGCCTCTGACCTGATTGGCCTAAACAGATGTGTTTAGGTCAAAGGTAGGCATGTGAACAAGGCATGTGGACTATGTAGCAATGAATTATACTCTCTTTCTTGCTGACCAAATGTACCGTGTTCTTTTAGAAAGCTTAACCAAACACTGAATGGTAATTTGGTAAAAGTAAAGGAAGCTTTGTATAGATCTGTATTTGACACAGAAGTAGCTTTTAAGTGTCGTGGTGAGAGAGCTATGCAAAGCTTGTGGTCCTAAGACATTTGGAAAGGTCCAGATATCTTATTTAAATTGATATTAAATGAAATAACTATATATTTTTAAGTAATTTACCTCAAGGGAATGTTTTTATATCTCAGTCAATCTTTAGAATTACAATCACTTTATTGGGCACTGTGCTTGCACACAGAGGAATTTGTTCTCTGCATTTAACCCAATCCGTGCAGTGAAACACACATTTAAACACTAGTGAACACTAGGGGGCAGTGAGCACACATGCCTGGAGCGGTGGGCAGTCCTAGCCACGGCGCTCGGGTAGCAGTTGGGGGTTAGGTGCCTTGCTCAAGGGCACTTCAGTCATGAACTGCCGGCTCTGGTTACAAGCCCAGTTCCCTAACCAAAGGTCCAAGGCTGCCCCACTTCTCTGGTTCACTTTACTCATTCACTCATTCATTCAAATCACTCTTTCAGTTCAGTGTTGCGTTGGGTCCTCAACCTCCGAAATTATCAAATGCAACTTGGCCAAAACACACCCTGGACAGGGTGGCAGTCCATAACATGGCATCACACTCAGTCATGCACACACTCCCACCACTGGACACATTTGTAATCAATGTAAATGACTTGTTTTTCTTCTCAGTCATTCATTCAGCAAATACAGAAAAATGGTTGCAGTGGGTCCAGAGTTTGTAGGAATACACCTTGCAAGACTCTGAATAATACTAAGTAATGCTTAATTTGTATATTTTTTCTTGACAAATAATAAGTTAATTATGGTTTGATATGAAACTCGGTTGTACAGATCTTTCAGAGTCATAATTAGTCCAAGCAGTGGAAATATAGATTCTATACATCTAATACAATCTACTTCGGTAACACTTTAAATTACATCCCGCTAATTACTGGGTGGACCTGAAGGTTGTGGGTTCGAGTCCCGCTCCGGGTGACTGTCTGTGAGGAGTGTGGTGTGTTCTCTCTGTGTCTGCGTGGGTTTCCTCCGGGTGATTGTCTGTGAGGAGTGTGGTGTGTTCTCCCCGTGTCCACGTGGGTTTCCTCCGGGTGACTGTCTGTGAGGAGTGTGGTGTGTTCTCCCCGTGTCCACGTGGGTTTCCTCCCACAGTCCAAAAACACACGTTGGTAGGTGGATTGGCGACTCAAAAGTGTCTGTAGGTGTGAGTGTGTGAGTGAATGTGTGTGTTGCCCAGTGAAGGACTGGCGCCTCCTACAGGGTGTATTCCCACCTTACGCCCAATGATGCCAGGTAGGCTCTGGACACTGGATAAGCGGTTAGAGATAATGAATGAATGAATGAATAATTACTGGGTAACTACAGAGTAAGTACCTGTTAAGAAAGCCATAAGATAAAATAAGTAGTAGTAGTAGCTGCTTTCCTTATTTATAAAAAATTACAGTAATAGTCATTTTCATAACCTGTCATACTTTTAATTTAATTTTGTAATCTATAATTATGCTTAGAAGTACAATGTATTCGGAACCTAGTTAAAGTGCCTTATTTGTAAAGTGTTTGTAAGATACCCATTAATAACCACATATTTTTAGTATCATACTTTTTACTTATTCAGTACTTATCTTACACATTACTTAACAGGTACTTACTCTGTACTCGCCCAGTAATTAATAGGCTGTAATTAAAGTGCTACCTCTACTTCATAATATTCTTGATAACCTAATGAACTAAATCAATTTTAAACTCCATGCTGTATAGAGGTAATTGGAGGCAAGTACCTCTCAGGCATGTTATCAACATAGATTTAAAAACTCAGACTTATATTAACCCGTTTTCTAGCACCAATATAAATAAGTTGTTGAGGTTATACCACAGTTAAACCACTGCCTCACTACCCAGATTAGTGAGAAGGTCGCTTTTTATCGTCCTCCATGTTTTACCCCCCGTGTATATGCCACGCTGGCGCATTTTACGTTAAACTGTTCGAGCTTAAGTGGTTTAAAAGTGTCTATAATCACAGACTAGTCTAACGCGAACGTGGCTGTGGACTTGACCTACATTCCCACAGACCCCTCTACATATTTACTACCGGACATGATGCAACGGCGTCTCTGTTTTACAAGCCCCGCCCATGTCTGTGACGGATGTTATTATCTGCTCAATGATTGGCTAAAACTGGTTACATTCTTTCCTTTCATTGGTTGACGGGTGTGCCACTCAAAGCTGCGGTTCAGAGCACATGGGGTGGAGAAGAAGGAAGCCACGTTGACGCAGAGCTAGTGTTTTTATTTGGCCTTAAACCGGGAAATAATACTGGTTTTACTCAAGAGGAGCCGTAAGAGGTAAGAATGAGAGCCTCCAAACGATTTTATATGTGTCTAATTATGGGGAAAATTGTTATTAATAATGCTAAAAGGGACAAAAGAGGGGTGTTGGGTCTCTTTAAAATCTATAGGCAGATTATCAACAAAGCCTCGCTACCGTTGTGCTGCTGTAAATAAGGCAAGGGCTATCAACCAGTAGTTACAATTGGATAACAAATTCCTTCATTCTGTTCTTCAACAGTTAAATATCTTGCTGATAAATTTTGTTTAGGCCCAATATCTACTCTGTGCACTTGCTAATCCCTGTAAGATAAAGTCTAATTTCAGCATTATAAAGGAAGAATTAATTCTGATTTCATTGAATGTTATACCTCTTATGGCATTAATCAGATTTGCAATGGCATTGTGATGTCACACATAGCTTTAACACAATTTAGTTAATTCAAGTGCATGCATTCAATTCTGCACACACCGCTTGTGTAATCTCCATAAAAAGACTCTGACCACAATGTGATGCTCTGGGGCAGCTGCACATGATTCTTGCATAAGGTCACCATGCATAATACCAAGTTTGGGCTAGAGGGATAAATAGCCCCCCAGTGCGGGACAGCAGAGGAATGGAACTGTTTGCTGAACTAGTACGTTTTGGGATCAAGCACCTCTCTATACCCTGACCTCACTAATGCACTTGTGGCTGAACAGCATTATTTCAACATCTCTTCCCAAAAGAGAAGAGGCCGTTACAGCAGCAAAGCAGGGGCCGACTCCCTATTAATACCGTAGGTTTCAGAAAAAAATGAACCTTTTGGCCATTATTACGTATGTTGATGTATAGAAATGACCAGCCATGCAGCTGATTAAAGGAATGTGTTTTGATGTACTTTCCAGTTTATTCTGTTGTATTAGTTGATACGCATGCACTTCTGATACATTTAATAATGTAAATATGCAATACTAAGCCAGAGGTTACTAAGCACGGTGGCGCAGCAGGTAGTGTCGCAGTCACACAGCTCCAGGGACCTGGAGGTTGTGGGTTTGATTCCTGTTCCAGGTGACTGTCTGTGAGGAGTTGGTGTGTTCTCTCTGTGTCTGCGTGGGTTTCCTCTGGGTGACTGTCTGTGAGGAGTGTGGTGTGTTCTCTCTGTGTCTGCGTGGGTTTCCTCCGGGTGACTGTCTGTGAGGAGTGTGGTGTGTTCTCTCTGTGTCTGCGTGGGTTTCCTCCGGGTGACTGTCTGTGAGGAGTGTGGTGTGTTCTCCCTGTGTCCGTGTGGGTTTCCTCCGGGTGACTGTCTGTGAGGAGTGTGGTGTGTTCTCCCTGTGTCTGCATGGGTTTCCTCCAGGTGACTGTCTGTGAGGAGTGTGGTGTGTTCTCCCTGTGTCTGCGTGGGTTTCCTCCGGCTGACTGTCTGTGAGGAGTGTGGTGTGTTCTCTCTGTGTCTGCGTGGGTTTCCTCCGGGTGACTGTCTGTGAGGAGTGTGGTGTGTTCTCTCTGTGTCTGCGTGGGTTTCCTCCGGGTGACTGTCTGTGAGGAGTGTGGTGTGTTCTCCCTGTGTCCACGTGGGTTTCCTCCGGGTGACTGTCTGTGAGGAGTGTGGTGTGTTCTCCCTGTGTCTGCGTGGGTTTCCTCCCACAGTCCAAAAACACACGTTGGTAGGTGGATTGGCGACTCAAAAGTGTCCGTAGGTGTGAGTGTGTGAATAAATGTTTGAGTGTGTGTGTTGCCCTGTGAAGGACTGGCGCCCCCTCCAGGGTGTGTTCCTGCCTTGCGCCCAATGATTCCAGGTAGGCTCTGGACCCACCGCGACCCTGAAGTGGATAAGGGTTACAGATAATGAATGAGTACTGTAATTGTACTAAGAATATAAATCTTAAATCTTTTTGACAGTGCTACTGGAATAAACAGCATGAGTGTGGGGTTCATTGGAGCGGGTCAGTTGGCCCATGCATTGGTCAAAGGCTTCACATCTGCAGGTAAGACCTGCAGACCTTCATACCAACAACGGTGACAATTACCTAAAAATATCTGGGTGTTGTTTAAACAACGTTTCACTTGTTTATTACTGATTCTTTTTTACTTCATTTTATTGAGTTAATTAACACCTGGCTTGCCTTGTGCTTCTCATTAATGCAGCTCAGGTTATTTATGGGTTACCTGCTTTCAGTTTTTCAAAGAAATATCCATGTATAATTTTCCATATCTCCAGAGTTCAGTTTTAGAAATTGGTTTTGGTTTTTCGTTTTCTAATAATTCCTATTTTGATTGGTAATTAAGCAATGGGTGGTCTCTGACTTATGCACGGCACTGTAAATCCACTTACAGTATGTTTTCTGAGTAGTTTCAGATGTTAATGTTTGTAACTGTAATCAAATGTATCATCGAGTAACGTCGTTTATTTTAAGTTGCATTTTTATTTGCGTTTACTTTCATCCTCTTTTGGTTGTTCAGCTCCTGAACCACTTCACAGTTGCTCACACATTGTGTTATTGAGCTTTAGTATTTTATTTTAGAGCAAAAGGATCCAAAAATAGAAAGAATAGCACCTTTTTAAAAGACTTCAGTTCTTGTTAGATGCTGATACTGCAGTTCTGGAGGGAACGGAGGGAGAGGGTTTTTTTTTTTGACCTGATAACTTTCTTACTCCTACTCAATTTGTCTGCGAGCCTACTTTGACTTGAGTCATCTTTTCATTGAGTGATGGGGCTGTGCCTGTAGTTGAGTACGGGTTTAGGCTGCTCCGTCCACCTCGTCTCCCAATGTCTGTTTCTCTCTTTCTCCCCTTGGCTTTCCTCTGTCTCCATCTCAGGTGTAATTGCAGCACATCGGATCACAGCCAGTTCCCCAGACACAGATCTGCCAACCGTGGCTGGACTCAGGGTCAGTGTATTAAGTCTCAGAAGACGAGTGTATGTGTATATTTAGAGAGATTGGCTTTTCTGTAGGCTATGAGCATGCTTTATGTCTTCTACAGTTTGCTTTGATTCACTCGAGACTCTTCATATCCCCTCCTCCTTTCAGAAAATGGGGGTGAACTTCACAACCAGCAACAAGGAAGCCACGCACAAAAGTGATGTTCTCTTCCTGGCGGTAAAGCCCCACATTATCCCCTTCGTTCTGGATGAAATCGGACCAGACATCGAAGACCGGCACCTCATCGTCTCCTGTGCTGCTGGAGTCACCATTAGCTCTATTGAGAAGGTGGGGAAAATATGGATGCAAATCTTTTTGTTGTAATGTATTTAAAGATAAATTGCAGCAAAACTTTGGAGATAAAGCTTAAATATTAGTGAAAATAATTCTACTTTGTGTCCCAAGTGGCACTCCAACTCTGAATGAGCCGAGAGTGCTCCATAACTGGCTCCACAGCCCAATGCCAGGGGGCATCACACTCATCTAGCCAACACTTGGCATTAAGAATGGTAACCATAAGCTCAGCTAGTCCAGAGCATACCATTTCATTTCATACTTTTCACTGGAGATAAAACAAGCTGAGTATGCACAACTGAATGCCTGTGTCAGCTGAATTCACTAATTTAAAGGGCTGTCTACCACTATTAAACTTTGGACATATAGTGTTTTTCAGGGAGCAACACAAAGATTAGGCTAAAACATTCATTCATTATCTGTATCCTTATCCAGTTCAGGGTCGCGGTGGGTCCAGAGCCTACCTGGAATCATTGGGCGCAAGGCAGGGAACACACCCTGGAGGGGGCGCCAGTCCTTCACAGGGCGACACGCACTTATACATTCACTCACACCTACGGACATTTTTGAGTCCCCAATCCACCTACCAACGTGTGTTTTTGGACTGTAAGAGGAAACCGGAGCACCCGGAGAAAACCCACACAGACACAGAGAGAACACACCACACTCCTCACAGACAGTCACCCAGAGGAAACCCACACAGACACAGAGAGAACACACCACACTCCTCACAGACAGTCACCCGGAGGAAACCCACGCAGACACAGGGAGAACACACCACACTCCTCACAGACAGTCACCTGGAGGAAACCCACGCAGACACAGGGAGAACACACCACACTCCTCACAGACGGTCCCCCGGAGGAAACCCACACAGACACAGGGAGAACACACCACACTCCTCACAGAGGGTCACCCGGAGGAAACCCACGCAGACACAGAGAAAAAACCACACTCCTCACAGACGGTCCCCCGGAGGAAACCCACACAGACACAGGGAGAACACACCACACTCCTCGCAGACGGTCACCTGGAGGAAACCCACGCAGACACAGGGAGAACACACCACACTCCTCACATACAGTCACCTGGAGGAAACCCACGTAGACACAGGGAGAACACACCACGCTCCTCACAGACGGTCACCCGGAGGAAACCCATGCAGACACAGGCAGAACACACCACACTCCTCACAGACGGTCACCCGAAGGAAACCCATGCAGACACAGGGAGAACACACCACACTCCTCACAGACGGTCACCCGGAGGAAACCCACGCAGACACAGGGAGAACACACCACACTCCTCACAGACGGTCACCCGGAGGAAACCCACGCAGACACAGGGAGAACACACCACACTCCTCACAGACGGTCACCCGGAGGAAACCCACGCAGACACAGGGAGAACACACCACACTCCTCACAGACGGTCACCCAGAGCGGGAATCGAACCCACAACCTCCAGGTCCCTGGAGCTGTGTGACTGCGACACTCCCTGCTGCACCACCATGCTGCCCAGGCTAAAATATGTAAAACTATATTACAATTTGTGTCCAGTATACAACTAAAACTAATGTAAATTCATGTAATATGTGTAACTTTAAGAAACCTAACTTCAGGGAAACTCTCCTTTAACCCTTATAACTGCAAGAGGTCCAACAATTAATAGTATTTAGTGAGTACTAAGTTGTCGGATTAGCGACTGAATAATGATGATGCAGTTTAAGGGGTTAAATCTGGCATTAGTTGCATCAAGCCATAAATCAGACAGGCTTCATTTAATTCCTTTCCCAAAATCCCACCCAATATAAACAGGCAGATTCAGCCGGCTCTCTGCTGTTAAACCCACAGCAAGTCCAGAGGCACTTCTGGCTCTGTTTCAGCTTTTCCTGACTGGCTTTAAATGGCTGCGTTTGAGTTTGATTGGCCTTTGCATTTTCAAACATGTGCTTGCTTAAGCATGCACATTGTATTTATTCATTTTCTTCCTTCCTGCCAAACAGGCTGCTCCCTGAGGCCATGCATTATTCTCTTTTATGAACCCAATCCATGTTTTATACTGTATCTCGCTTGCATTGCTTTCTCCTTTAGAAAGTGCCCAGAACACTTTGATTTCCTCAATTAGGCGCTTAGTTTTCTGAAAAGTATCACAGTGGGCTTCTCTGGTGGGGTTTGTTTGTGTGAAAACCAACTCTGCTTTAGCGTGTGCTTTTTGTTTTCCTCATCAAATCAATTTCAGAAGCACGCACTGTACAAGTGCTGGTATTTCTTTTTTCCTTATGCCAAATTACATCCATGAATTTTCACGCTCTTATTTTTCACTCTCTCTTTCTATGTCTCTCTTCAATTCCAAGTAGCTTCGTCATCACTGCCCTAAGTACAAAGTTGGAAGAATCAATACTTTGTAACTTCCAAGAAAGCACTAGAATTCTTCCTAAAACGAGGGTTCTTTCTCTCTCTCTTTTTCTCTTTTCCTCTCTCTTTCATGCTTTCACTCTTTTCCTCTCTCTCTTTCACTCTTTTCCTCTCTCTCTTTTCCTCTCTCTCTTTCTCTTTTCCTCTCTCTCTGTCTTTCTCTCTCTTTCACTCTCTCTCTTTTCCTCTGTCTTTCTCTCTCTTTTCCTCTTTCACTCTTTCTCTTTTCCTCTCTCTCTGTCTTTCTCTTTCTATTTTCCTTTCTTTCTCTCTCTCTCTTTTCCTTTCTTTCTCTTTCCCTCTTTCTTTCTCTAATTCTCTCTCTCTCTCTCTCTCTCTCTCTCTCTCTCTCTGTGTAGAAACTGATGCAGTACCGTGCAGACCCTAAGGTGATGCGCTGTATGACTAACACTCCGGTGGTGGTGCGAGAGGGGGCCACAGTGTACGCCACGGGGACTCATGCTGAGGTAGAGGATGGAAAGCTGCTGGAGCAGCTTATGGGCAGCGTGGGCTTCTGCACGGAGGTGGAGGAGGACCTGATCGATGCCGTGACTGGCCTCAGCGGCAGTGGACCAGCTTATGTGAGTGAGTGAGTGTGTGTGTGTGTGTTTCAGACTGGGGGGCTCAGGGCTACTGGAGGGGAATAAACGGTGAGTCAGGTGAAACTGATGTTGGACAGGTGGATGAGCTATTTGTTTAGCCAGACCTCTAGTTGTATTTGTTCAGTCTTGACGTAGTGTCCATCTTTTTATACATTTTACTACAGTGTAAATAATTCCCCAAGACTTGTCTCTACTTTAGGTGTATTTTTAAAATGAATATACAAACGAAGTACGATAATAATGATGATAGTTGAAGCATCGTGTTTAAATCTGAAATGTCGTGATCCACTGAGTCAATGTAAGATCATTAGAGGTTTGTCTCTAATATTGGATCATTCTTTATGTACTTTGTACTTGGCTTAAGTTCAAAGCTGTCGTGAATCGATTTTGTCCTATGGATTTAACCCCTCAGTTATTTACCTTTGATGTAGTCTGATTAATCTAGGCGTCTTATCCAGTAACTACCATGAATTATTCAGTAACCACTAGGAGCCTCCTCTCTCAGGCGCATTGTTGTGAGAGTGTGGATTATAATTGCAGAAGGGGCTAATTATGGGGTGTAATGTGGGGAGTATTGAAAAAAGATGCCATCCACTTTAAAATAATCGAATGTGAAATCACATGTAATATTTATTATACACGTTTACTTCCCCTTGCCTTGGACGGACGGACGGAGAACACCACCACCACCACATAGTCATTTAAACTGACACTACCATATGAAAAGATTTTGGCCCTTAGCCTGTAATGACTCTGTGTATATTATGACAGATTATGACAAGTTGACAGTGGTGGCATTTGATTGACTTTTGCCTCTTGTGCTGCGTGGCACCTTTGTTAAAATGGTTATTGCTTGTGTGTTTTTTTTATTCCTTGCAGGCTTTTACTGCTCTGGACGCTCTGGCTGATGGAGGGGTTAAGATGGGTTTACCGCGGAGGCTGGCAGTGAGGCTGGGAGCACAGGCTCTGCTGGTAAAACCAAAAAACAACTTTCAAATCACCTAAAGAGTCTGATTAGAAAATACCCTCTGTACCATTGCAGTGCTGACAGTGATTTAATGGGTAGTCATGCTGCCCCACTGCAATCTCCTACTGGACGTAGACTGTGCAAAACTGGCCTTACTCTTAGTGTCATGAGCCAAACACTCTAGAAGAACGGGGTATTTAATCCTAATAAATATTTGATGTGACTCCGCTCGATTGTGTAGTTCTAATAATACACTTCACCGTTTTTATGAGTGGTGTTAAACCTACGTTTTGTGTTCTCCTGGCTATAGGGTGCTGCTAAAATGTTGCTGGACTCAGAGCAGCACCCAGGGCAGCTGAAGGACCAGGTGTGTTCACCAGGGGGCGCCACCATCCACGCCCTGCACTTCTTGGAGAGCGGAGGCTTCAGGAGCCTTCTCATCAATGCTGTGGAGGCATCGTGTATCAGGACCAGGTGCTCTCACCTAACTTCAGGCTTCATCATGGCCTCTCTCCTTCAGCTCCTACAAAGTGCTCTTAGAGAATGATGTTAAGACAAATGACTAAATACCTTCTTTCTCCCTGATTTACAGAGAGCTGCAGTCTCTCGCCGACCAAGAGAACATTTCTCCTGCTGCTATCAAAAAGACCACACTGGACAAAGTGCTCCAGCAGCCGGGCATCTCCAGCTCGTCAGGGGACACCAAGAGCAAAGTCAACCTCTTTAACAACAGGAGTGGAGTCAAGAAAGTCTGAGAGGGAGCAGTTCTACATCCCCCCCCTTACACACACATACACACACACTTCAAATTCCTTCATATGCTCCTTGGGGCACGCTCAGATGTTATCCAGGCATTCTGACAAATTTTGGACAGAGTAGTGGGAGATCAAATCCGTCCAGACACACACACACACACACACAAGGTTTCAGACTGAGATGAACAGAAGTGCATTTCTAGCATGTTATCTGTCACCTAGTGCCTCGTTGCGGTGGCAGACAGAGCGTTCCCTGGGGAGCAGAGTTGGGAGTTAGCACACAGCAGATGCTCCATGTGACGTTATAGACTTCCTGTCTTTAAGAAAAACATTCAACCACAGCCTGTGGAAACCTTTTTGTCCGTTCAAGGGGAATTCCACAGATTTTTTTTTTCCTAATTTCTGTCTGATTCAGAAATTAAGACCTAAACAGAGGAACGTATATTAAACACTAAAAACTAAAGAAACAGATTTCAGTATGAACTTCCTGTGGTGGGAATACAGGCCCTGATTTATCAGATGGTTCTCTGCGATGCCTAGAACACACACTTATTGCCAACGTTCTCCCGCACTACAGCATTTTTCATCTAGAAATTATGGGCCACATATTCACAGTCTATTAGCCACTACACAAACTGAATGGTCCTGATTTCCAGGTTTCAGCTGGTACCTCTATTTCTTGTGAATGGATTTCTTTCTAAACACCAGCTAATATTTCTATTAGTTTGTAATAAATTGGTAGACTCTTAAGATGTCGGGTTCCTGTCACGATCGCCATGAACTTAAGTTTCAGTCGAATGGACCACTTCATCATTTCACATCAGACGACTCTGAATTTCTACATTTGGGAAAATAAGTGGAATTCCCCTTTGGTCTTCACTTGCACGACAGCTTCACGGTTCTCGTTTATAATTTTTTACGGCCCGAAATTGAAAGTTAGCTCCAGGTTTTCAACAGGTGTTTTTTTTTCTTTAATATAAATTTTCTTTGACTATTTAAGTGTTATTTTTGTCCACCATTTTAATGTCCCCATCATGGAGATATGAGGTTTTTTATGCATCAGCATTGATGTGTTTATTAGTGCTGCATAATGGTTCCCCTGTGTACAGAATCTGTATATTTCTTATATAAGAAATGACTAAGGTTTCCTTTCCTTCTCCTTTTGCAAATCTCATTTGTCCTCATTCTTTGTAAAAGCCCTTTATGACACAGATGTGAATACAAAGTGCTCGTCTTGAAAACATACTTGAGATACAATGCCTTGTATTTAATATGCATTATATGCTCTGTCTCTCTTGAAGTTTAATGGAGACAAATGATTGTCTGCCAACCAAAGCATATATTTTGTAATCTGCTTATGAGAAGATACAGTGTGCTGTAAATGGTGACTGAATGGAACTGTGTTTAACTGCTTCTGCGTCACATCTGAGCGTTTGTTACAGCAGCATTAAACCTTTTGTTACAATTATTAAAGGTGCAAATGAACGACTGAGCACTGTTTGTTATTATTTTTGTGCCGTTTTTAGCCGACCGCACTGAAAATGCCCGATTCCAGAGCACCTCGGAGGCAATGTGGGTCTCTGATTAAGGGAAAAAGTTCCTTTTATTTGTTCCTGGTGTATAATTATAGCAAGGGAATGATATGAATAATTAATATCTTTGTAATTGAATTAACTGGAGACCTTTCCCTGAAACCCATTAGTCAACCTTCCTGGACATGCAGCTTTAGGACCCTGTAATTACCTGTGTGCTATATCATTTATTTGCAGGTCTGCGGGACAAAGAACAGCCCGCACATGCTGAAATCCAACAGCAGACCGTGGCTTTTTCGCCCTAGTTGTTTGGTTTGCTAAAGCTGTTTTTAATCTTTGACCTGCTTTGCCTGAAACTGCGAATCCAACCAATGGAAAAAAGATCCCCTTCACCTCGACAACAGTGACTCAGCTGAGATATGTTCAGTGTCTAAAATGTGCTTTAGTTCAGTACTGGAGCAATAAGCCAACTGTAACTGTGACATTATGATTAGTAATAGATGCTAATCATCGCTCAAAACAACTTGCGTATGTCTTTTCCAGGGTTGTGGCAGGATGGTGCAACAGGTAGGTCACACAGCTCCAGAGTCTTTAGGTTGTGGGTTTGATTCCTGTCATGGGTCACTGTCTGTAGGGAGGTTGGCGTATTCTCCCTGTGTCTGTGTGGGTTTCCTCTGGGTACGCTAGCCTCCTTCCACACTGATTGGCTGTGTGAGACTGGTGCTTTGTACACAGTGTGTTCCTCCCTGGCACCAGTGATTGCCAGTGTCCACTTTGGGACTAAGTGGAAATTGCCTATACTGGACTTTCCACAGAAGCGTGGCTTTCAGAAACAGCATTGTTTTTGGGCGTATTCAGCCAGCGACAACATCTAGGAGCTCCAAGTCTCATTTTTAAAAAACCTTTAATTGATTACTTCTCAGTAAATAAAAGCGAGAGATGAATGGCAAGTGGAAATAGCTGTTACATGAATCAGTCAGAAAAGTAATGTTTCCCAGATGATTCGAATCGAGGGCATAACCTTGCTTTATCATCACTCACTGTTTCCTACAGATGTTCAGAAAGGTCAAGAGTTCATTGCATTTTCCTTTCATCTCATGGTAACAACCTAATTTTCTTGTGATGCTACTATTTGTGACCTCATCATTATACAGGAGTTCCATAACGAACCTCTTAAGTTCCATCCATTGTAGGAACTTTGTTGTTACCACGGAGATTTTATAATATTTGGTAAAAACATAACTCCAACAGTGACACTTTGGTGAAGCTGCAGATGAGACAAAGATCACGGTGCCAAGCTGAGAGTGGGCTACAGTGGTGTAAACCCTCTCTGGAAGGATGCAACACTCATCTGTACGTTTGGAAAGAGATAGAGAGGCGTTCCCACAGCAGAACCTGAGCTCACTAATGTCCTCATAGCTGCCATCAATGGCCTCACATGTTCCAGTATCTCGTGTAAATCCCTCCCAGAAGATTAAAGGCTGTTACTGCAGCTGGGAGGGGGACATGTTCCTTATTTATACTGCTGATTTCAAGAGAAAATAATTAACTGCACACTAGTAACATAATACAGTCAAAAACAATAGGTGTTCCATGAATCAAAAGTGATTTCAAATATTTGAATGACAGTTTTGGAAAGAAGTGCAAGTAAGTATTTGATCTAATTTAAAAGTCTATGAACCTGAATCAGCAAAGGGCTACTGTTGACATCCTTGTTAAACAGGTATTGCGAGGCATGCTTTAGTCAGCATTTAGAAAGAAAACATTGTGCAAGTGACCTCTGGGCCCGGGTTGCTTCCTTGATGTTTAACTGTAAAACACCACCTCCAAGGATTTCGCAATGAGATTGTACTTCTTCATTTATTACCTATTTATTTTACAGACTTGTTTGGTATTCAGACGTTCTGAAATTGTACTGACAATCAGCCATTTAATTATTACAGGTTTGTCTTCATTGGCTACACTTTGATTTAGTCTTTGACGTTTCTAGTTCAAGTCCCTTATATGGGACCAGAGTGCATTAGGCCGATGGCAGCTTGAGTTGTTCAGGTGAAACACTGATGTTGTGTCTGTGTAAGATTAGATTCTCACACATGCTGCTGCCCCCTTGTCCGGGACCCTGTGGTGAAAGGGATTTTTAATCTCTGTGGGTCTCCAGTGATTTTCCTCCTTGCTATGACACTTGCAATAGACACTATATTTAAAACAGGTGGGTCTGGAAGTGTCAGAGATTCAGTACTAAACCCACTTTAATCATGGCTGTCCCCATGTCCCTCTACGGAGCATAAACTGGTTAAATCGGGGACTGCAAAGCAAGATGACTCTTCATATCAATTGAACTTATTAAATAAAACGTTGAGGTTATTTTTTCTCATCTGAATAAGAACCCTATTGACTTCATTATAAAATCTACAGTGAAGTCAATTGGGTTCATATTGAGAGTTTTAGTACAATGGCAGCAAGTGTGAGGGCAGTGTGTGTGTGTGTGTAGACTATGAAATTCTCCTGTGATAAGAAAGGTATGCTCCCAACCCCACTGGTATTACACTAGACAGCCAGAGGCCCTGGCTATTTATAGCACAGAATTTTGTATAGATTTTTTTTCTCCCCTGCTGACATGGAGATGGAGCGACGATTGGTGGCCTGGAGAGACAGGCTCCTTTTTAAGAGCCTTGCTGTCAGCGTCATTTGCAACTGGACACCTTGGAGATGACCCACATGTCAAAGTTCACACAGAGGAAATCATGAGCTAGCATGGGAGGGCTGATGACGCTAATGGAGAGCAACAATATACAGTCAAATTAAAACAAGGAACACGATGTGCCAATTATGTTGAGTAGTAGCTTATAATCCCAACTGGATCAAAAAGCAAATCTATAGAAGAAGGAAATATTTCATTTAGTGCCATTTTGGATCCCTTCTATTGGTTTATTTGACCTGAAATGTTCACCCATCTTTTTTTTTATTTTCAACTTCTCATTGCCCTTTTGAAACATCTTAAGATTTTCAGAGCATTAGTGAACTCGGCTCTTGATGTTTGCTGATTAGCTCTGGATCATAAATGCCAATCCAGCTCTTCCCAAAAGCATTGGATGGAGCTCAATCACTCCAGAAATTTTTTTTTATACTCCTTCAGCTGATGCCTAGCCCAGGCCACGGTGACCTTGACTCCATATGCGGCTTCTCCAGGGTGTCACTGTCTTTCTGTGGAGCTTATACAAACTCTATGTGCAATTTTAGATACAGTGTCTTAAGGTATACAAACTCTTGTCCACATGGGGTCCTTTAAATTGTAAGGCTCGTCATACGTCCTGACCCCTTAAATTGAAGAGTTTTGTCAGTTTTAAGCAGAACAGTTCAGAAATTCACTAGGACCATCCCAATGCACCATTAAGCATTCCTGCCATGGTCACGTGATGACACACACCTGGGCCTCCACAAAGCAGAGTGTTATTTTTTTCAGCCTGCGATAAATACACTGAATCCAATTCCTTTCCAAACAATTCAACACTTAAATTGCTGGCGGAAGTGTTGAGCAGATTACTGCTCCTCATTATAAGAGGAGTGATAATGAGAAACATGGAAAGTGCCTGTCTTTTTTTTTAGGGGGGTGGAAGATGTTTTCCCATCGCTCGAATGCGCTGAATGACAAGCAGTGGCGGGATTAGTTCCAGTGTCACCGCAGCGATTAAACGCACTGGCCTTGTGCGGCGGCTTCTCTGAAGGCCACTGTTTATTTGTGTGCATGATGGGAAGTCAAGAAGGCACTAAAGTGTCTGGCTAATCCTCCTTTTATTCCAAAGGTTACACCTCGCCTGCCCCGCCACTCTCGAGCACTGATAACTCCTCGCTAAAACACCTCCTATTAGAGAGCTATTTTCCTGAAACATGCTGGCTTTGACATTCTCTTCCTCTGCACCTTGCCTTGTTATAAAAAAGAAAAAGCCATAACCGCCAGGTCGTTGGCATTAGTCATTCTTCACAGCTGTCTTGCCCTGTCGACCGTAAGACCAGAAGAAACACTACCAATCAAGGGAGACGTCTGTTTGAGAGGCCATGCTAAGTCCCAGCTAGTTGCCTTATCATCCTCTCTCCACCCTTCTCCTCTCCGCGTAAGCCACATCAGCATCAGTGTACTCAGAAAAGAGGTACCGGGAAAGGTAGAGGGGGGTAAGAAAAAAGAGAAATGGGTCTGCAAAGTGAAATTTTTATCATTGCTGTGCAGCTGCTGGCTAAGAGAGGAAAAATGAGGAAGAGGAGGCCATGTCTGATGCTGGGTTAGACGCCTCGCCTCCAGCCACAGTGAATCATCATTTTGGCTTCCTTTTCTGGGGGCCAGCAACTCCAGCCGGGCCCAGGACTGTAGTCACACATGAAGAGTGAACAGAGCTCAGATATAATTAGGCTGGAGGAGGTCAGCGTGGTGCTACATAAATCCACTGCTCATCCTATGGGACTCATGAAAAGCCTCCATGAGCAAAGCTATATTGAGGGTATAGGCCCACTCACAGGGGCTTGCCATTTTCATACACCTTTCAGCCCATAGCATCAATTCATGTGTTGCTGCAATTTTGAATGTACACGGCCATGTACGGCTTGGAACAGGGGAAACTTATCTAACGCAGGTGCCCCATAAATTCTGGTCAACTGTGTGAATTTTGAAATTGTCAGTTGCTAACTGTAGGGGACCCATTGCTCCCAAACTGTCTTCTGCTCAGCTCATTAAGGAAGAGCGTACAAAATAATCACTGTTGACCAGATATACCATAGGTGGTGAACCATTTTTGAGCACAGTGGCGACACAGACATGGTAGTAACATGGTAACGTATTAAACTGGTATAAACCTATCACGCAACATTGCTAGCCACTTTATTATGAGCCTCAATTTTGTTGGTTTACTTTGCACACTGCTGAGACTGAAGGCTCATAATTTTCCATGTACAGACTTCCTTATTTATCCTCCAGCCCTTCGTCAGCAGTCAGGTTCTGACCACAGAGTCACTACTGCCTGTATATTTTTGGTTGATGGAAGATTTCTCGACCTAACAGTGACACTGATGTGTAAAAGCTGTTCAGAACTAGTTTCCTTGGTTTTTTTTATCCTCACACACCTACAATAAATTTTCTGGGAAAACTACAGCTATAGCATGGAAATCTTTTCTTTCATTCCCTCTCTGACGCCAGATTTAGATTTAATTTAACAGACTATTCCAGTCTCTTTCATTTCAATAGTCTACCGGCACCACATTTCCTGTTTTTCTGTTCCTCTATCAAGAAGAACTTGATCATTAACTAATAATGTGACTCAAGTGCATGGAAAACACCTCTACAGAAGGAGAAGCCAATACTGGAGCTGGATGCTGCCACATATAAATAAGCACATACAAATGTTAATTATGTAAAAGAGCACTAACATGATTTTAGATCATTTAAGGAACCGAAATTGGATTATGAATGTTCCGACTTTGGTGAACTCCTTCTTCTAATACGCATTTTTTTAACCTGGGTGATAACCCACCAAGTTTTACAAACTCTGACGTATTGCCAATAAGCAACAGGTCAACATGCCCAACGTAGAGGGTTATTCCATCCCAAATGTACTAAATAACACTACCCCATCTAGCCTACACTTAGCTATACGTCATATTTACTTAGGGTGACCAGACGTCTTCTTTTACCCGGACTAGTCCTCTTTTTTAGACTTAAACAAATATCCAGGCGGAATTTCACAAACGTCCGGCATTTTGTTTTTCTAGCGCTTACATAGAACTTCGAGAAGTTTCGTTCACAAACTAGTCCCGCCCTCCCCTACACCGTTTGGTTCGCTTGAGTGAGAAGGGGGCGTGGTGAAGTAGCCTAAAATCTTCTGATTGGACGGTCTGACTGTAGAGCTACCGTTATTGGTCGATAACCTTCTCTGTAAACATTTAATTGGTCAGTCTGCACGTCAGTAGTCGTCCACTCCCCGCCGGAGACGTGTCCTCTTTTTCACCATCTCAGATCTGGTCACTCTAATTTACTTGAATTATGCCTTATTACTAATTTATTATATAATCTCACTACATGTTATTTTTGACATTTTACTGGCTCAGATGCGTGTCAATAATAATTTAGCCAAGGGGCATGTTTAGGTTTGATCCGGTTCATTAGGGACAGTGTGGTAGGTGCTGAGTTAGATAGCAATTTGTTGGGTAATAAAGGATAGTGGATGTTGGATACCATGGTAAGAGTTATTAAAAGGCGTTATTACACGTATACACCCGTACTTATAAATAAATAAATAAATAAATAAATATATATACTCTAAATAAAGCCACAGAGATAACAGGTGGTTAGTGAGAGGAGCCCAGAGGAGCTTTCACTTTAAAATTTTCTGCCCATGCTGCGTAGAGCCTTCATGAATGAAACCACGTGACCAAACATCATATGACGTCTGGCTTCGGCACAAGAGAAAGAGGATCAACAAGGAGGAGAAGGTGGAGAGGAGCGGAGCAGCGCTTTCGGAGCCAAATACCCCGACCAAACTGACTCGCCCGCGCTTCGGCTTTTAGTTTCTGACCCTCGTCTGGTGGCGAAGGCGGTTCTCGCTCGGGTTCGGTGAGTAAACATGCTTGTCTGTGTGTGGTAAAGCGACCCGAAGTTGGCTTTTGCACTCGTGCGCTGAGGGAGGGAGCGAGCGAGCGAGTGCGAGAGTGTGTGTGTGTGTGTGAGAGAGAGAGAGAGAGAGAGAAAGAGCGCGCGCGCGCGAGAGAGAGAGCACGGCCGTGTCACACTCAGCTCAGCCTCGCGAGCGCTGTGTGGCTTGTTTTGCTGTTTTGCTGAGTGTGCACGCGCCTTTCTGGAGCGTGCGCTTATGTGTGTGTGTGTGGGGGGGGGCGATCATGTATTTAGTACTTTGTGGGGACGAATATCCTTTTCGTTGATTGAAAACGTCAACATTTTGCGTCATGGGGGCATTTAACTCTTTTGCTGAGTGTGCACACGCATCTATGGTGCGTGTGTGTGTGTGTGTGTTTACATATGGTTGTTTATGACCTGTGAGGTCAAGTCTTTATCTGTTTGTACGTACCATATTCACCCCCGACTTGAAGAAAATAGCGACATTTTGACGTAGTGGGGACCTTGCGCTCTTTTGCTGAGTGTGCACGCGCTTCTTTGGTGCGTGTGTGTGTTTACAGGCATGTATTTAAAGCTTTATGAGGACCAAATGCCTCCCAGGATGTTTGAGAACATCAGCATTTTCAGCTGTTTAACTGAGTGTGCACCAACCACTCTCATAAAGCACAGAATGCAGAATCCTTGTATTTAGACCTTTGTTGACAAGGTCTAGAGGTGACGAAACGTCAGCAAATTATTATTGTATTATTATTTTTTACATTTATGTTGTTTTATGTAAAAAAAGTCATAAATTTTATTATTTTCATTATTGTTTATTATTATTGTTATTTTAATCCCTTAAGCATGGCCGGTTTTGTTGTTGTGTCTTTACAGTTGACCTCTGGGTCAATTTTATTGTTCCTATCTCAAAAAAGAGGCACAGTTTGAAGCACTCTATAATTCAGTGCCAGTGAGCAGAGCTACATTGCTGAATAGGTCGGTACATGTACATTTTAATGTGATGGTGTGCAAGACATAAGAGTAAAACACAGCTCATTTTCCATACGCCATGCTGAGCAATGGTCTAAGGCATTTAAACACACTTTGATGTTAGTTGTCGTGTCTTTCTGGTTGTTAAAGGGACATCTACCATAGACATAAATTCACCAGTAAAAAGGAACCAGAATCTCTAATTGTGAACAAGTTTGAAGATCAAAGCTAGTTCACCTTGATGCTCCCAGTCATCATATAGATCTCCATCTCCATCTCACTTGATTGTTTAGTCATAAAAGTTAAAAGGATTAAAAAGTTTGAGAGGTTAATATTAGATTAGGTGTTGCTTTAGTATTTTTGACAGTAATAGAGAAAGTGATATAAATGTATGACAAAAACAGGAATGTCTAGTGTTGTGTATTGTGCTGCTGTTGGCTGCAGACATCATGCCAGTGTATTTACTCAGCTTACAAGGAAACTCCCACAATTTTGGCTTATGTTATGCCTCTACATTTTTGGATTTAGCCAAAAGCCCTCAGGGTGACATTATTTCACGTCTCTAATAAGGCTACATTTCTTCAGTGTTAGTATTACACTACATTTTTTTGTGTGTGAACATTTTAAAGTCATTACATTACGTCCCCTTTAAACATTTAAATCTCTACAAACACATCTCTGTACATCAAAATGACATTTTAGTAGCTGTTATTTTCAGAGATTCAAAGATCAAACATCTTTCGAAGGGGATTGTGGGTAAACACATTTCTCTCTGTTTGTTTACATTCAGAAGCTCTGTGTCTTTTAAGGTGGAACGGTGTGTTTGAGGGGAAGTTTAACTTTCAGTAAGTTTTTATTTACTGTTTGAATTACAACATGACCTTATTTGTAACTCCAGTTGTTTCATTTTGTAGCACATTTTGGTAATGTCCTCTCCCTAACACTAGCAATGGTCTGATCTAGGTTTGTGCTTTTCAACATTTGGAGTTTTCTCCATTGTCTAAAAAATACTCCAGATGCCCCTCTGCCACGAGAGAGAGAGAGAGAGAGAGAGAGAGAGAGAGAGAGAGAGAGAGAGAGAAAGAGAGAGAGAGAGAGAGAGGGGCAATTAGCCTGTATCTGCACCCAACCCTTGCTGCTCACCTGCAGCTCAAAAGCCCTGCCCCCAGGTTGACAGGATAGGTTGCTTAGGTTTATGATGTAAGAAACCCTGGCTTTCTGAATTTGCCACTTTGAGACTGCTTTAAGAACGCTGCAATTTCAAAGCAGAAATGCTCAGCAACAGCATTCATTGCTTATTTCATGCGAATAAACAACACTACGCGTACATGTTAACAAGATTAAAGACTTATTTTTTTCCTCGAGGGGATCTTTAAGAATAAGATTCTTGTAACATTAACTAAAGTGGACATTTTGAAAATGTGGATGTTCCCACATCCTCACAAACCAAACTGAACGTCAAGAGAAGGTTTTCAGAACGAATGTCTGTTAGCTGTGGAGGTTGGGCGATGTTAAATGGCTCGTCGTGCTGATTCATCACGGTCGGGTCATTAAAACCGAGACACCGAGAGGACACCGGCAGCTGTGCCCGGAGAGGGGCACCTTAACCCGCGCACAAAGAGCTCGGTGACACGGTGCTGTGCTGGAATAAGCCCAGAGTTTGAGAGCGTTTTCCCCTTCCACCCCCTCCTCTTTAGTCAGTCTGTCAGGTGTGGGCAGCCAGGGGTCGGTGGCTTTTCCGTGGCCATGTTTAATTTGCCTTTTAGTCATTTTCGGAAATTATTCGTGCATAGAGGCTGCCTGAGGGAACGAAGCGTAGTAGCGTCGGCTCTTCAGCAACGTTAGCTCTCAGCGTGCAGCCCGTCGAGAAAAACGTGACTGTGAGTCGACACCAGCCCATATTCACATTCACGGAGCTAGAGCCAGAGCCATAGAAGTGTCTCTCCTCAGCCTGGTCTAGACTCCACTGTCACGGGTAACCCAGCGTCTACAGCCGGGGTGAAAAAGCCGAGTGTGGAGCTCTTGCTACTTCAGCATAAACACACACACGCAGACACACTAAACACAGAGACACCGCACACATCGACCACACGCTGCTAACCGTAGCTAAGGTAAGTAAGAAACAGACTTCTATTTTCAACACGAACTGAAAAAAGGACCTGTTTGCCAACACCATAGTATGCTGGCTAATAATAGCGGTGGGCAAAAGCGACATTAACGTCAACGGCTATTTCCATTTTCCCCCCCACTGGAGCCCGGGGTCGTTGTCTATTTCTGTGAGGTCGCTCGCTATGGCAGTTGTAGTAGTAACGGCGATAATACCGGTTAGTAGTAGTAGTAGTAGTCGGGTAACAGTTACATTTGAAGTAAAATGTTCCCAGTGTAAAGTTCAGTGGCTAAAGATTTAATTTTGCTTTCGTGTGAAACAGGAGCTTATCGACAAAGTGCACTTTTATCGGTTTACATTTCTAAACAAGGCTTCGTGGTGAAGACTAACGTTAGCGACATTAGCTGCCGTTGTCTCCCTCCAAAGCAAGCGGTTCGTTCTCCAGTGACGGAACGGGGGCATTTTTTTATTCGTTTCTTTTCGACAGAGCCAACGGGTCTGTGGTCATTTTCGTACTTGAGCTATGTTTCCTTCTTATGATTTTGTTTCTGTGGTGTTTTTATGGTTTTTGAATGAGAGAAGCGAGCTGCTGATTCATCACTCGCTGCTGTTTGTGAGCTCGGCTCCGGGGAGCCATGGCAACGCGGGAGCTCCGCTCAAACACAGGGCACTGCATAGGCACCATGGGAATGTATTACAGCAGGAGCAACTGTTATCATAGCACTTATTACACCCAGTAACAACTCTGTATTAACAATGGCTAGACATTGTGTAGTAACGGCCGATTTAACGCCTACAACAGATGACATTACTGTTATAACACTGAACACGGCAGTAAAGCTTAACAGATAATAACACTGTTGTTTTGACAATGAAAGCTCAAATGATTGTGGCACATTACAGTTAATAACATTACTGTTTAACACTGAAATCAGCAACAACACTTCCACAGATAATGCTTGTACTTGAACCACCAAGTCTTGGATTTGCCTCGCACATATGAACAGTTTTATAGCACCCATAAGACACTATTACAGGTTCAGCTCTCATTTCATTAAGGTGTTAACCTTGAAGATAAAACCCCTACACTTTTGTGTAGATACTGTTAATATAATGGAATAATACCACTACATTAATAATAATACAAACAGCCATCACTGATATCACTAGTACTTATAATAGCATTAATGTTTCATAACTGAAAACCGCAGGCACTGGACAGACATTGTGTGAAAGCATTATCTATTAACAAATCTGTATCTGTTATTATAATTCATAAGTTCTTAAAACGTAAACACTCAGCAGTTCAAGACATTACAAGTAACAACAATGTTCTTTTGACCTTTTGCTGCTAACGTATAATCGTGAAAAGTATGTTTCTGTAGTTGTTAGATCTGCTGACCATGAATACACACATCTAGTTTTGGGGACTGATCTGCATTTTCAAGAATGTAACCTGTGTTGCTATACCACGTCTCAACCTGCCTGAGAGATTGAGTCCTGATTCGTGCCTGGAGAGAGATCAGAACTCACTATGCTTCCGCGGTTCCGACCCAGGGGCGAACGCTGGTCCCTCACAATGGGAACTGGAAAGGCCCCCGAGATGTAATCTAACTGCCCTGATGCTCAATTTGCTGTTTGTTGTGCAAATCAATTAACTCATTGATTACAAAAGCGCTGTGTGAGGGAGGATCACACAGCGCCAGATTCCCTTTCAAGAGCCACATGCACCGTATTATCCCTAAAATCCTCCAGTAAAATCTGAATCGTAATTTGTGGCGGTTGGCGCAATTAACGGTTCAAATGGTCCAGTTGAGAGGCCGGGGAACAAGTGTAATTTGATCATTGGAGTACTTAGGCTGCACTTTAGGTGGTGGAGTTTTTGCTTCCCCCCCCATTCACTTTCCCTGGCTTTAATTGAACGCTGACCGATGCTGATGGGCCGAATGTGCTGATGGTTGAAAAAGAAAAGCAAAAAAAAAAATGGAGGAAAGAACGAGATAAGATTAAGAATGTGCAATGGGATTGGTGGAGACAGAAGGGAACAAGAAGCTTTTTGTCTTCAAGGCATTCTCCAAAAATGCTGAGGCAACTGAAACGCACCCTCGCTTGACAGATGGCGTTTTCACTTGTTACTTAGCTTGCTCTTCCGCAAGTGTGAGTATACTTAGGCGTAAAAATGAGTGCAGCAGGTCTACAGAGTGTGTGCGTTAGTTTGTGTTTTAGGGTTGTATAATAACACATTATTTGAACTGATTGTTCAATCGTATCGTTGCTCCAGTGGCTTGAATGTGTGCACTTTCATGCCTTTTGTGTTGACTGCTTCCTGTAGGCTTTTCTGACATGAAACTCACTTCATGTAGCCTTTATGCTTCGTGGTGCGCAACAGAATAAACTTACTTTAGAGAATGGGTGGATTTTGAATAATGTTTGTCAAATATAACACATGCTGTACGTATTGTACCTGAAGTTATTGTCAGCGTTAGTCTCACGATAACTTTTAATTACATGTTAATGAACAAGGAGTGTGCATATGCAGTGTGTTGTAGTATCTGCTTGCTTTCAAGTTTTGAATGCTGTACAGGCAACTTTTTTTGGTTGAAAAAAAAAAACGCGACCCTTGCATCACCACCACATGAAAAGAAATGCGATGGTTTGCATTTACAGTAAGAGTTTTGCAACAGATGGCAGTTTTTTGTGCTTCCTCTTTCTACTAACAGGTACTACGGCTCCTCTTTTTTTGTTCTTCTTTTTTTCCCCCTCGCCCTCTTCTGTTTTTTGCTTCCAGCAGAATGATGACGAGGGCAAATAATCAAGTATCTGGACAGCACTCTTGTACTGCATATGCGCACAGATGCTGTAAGTGTGTGCAAGGTTACGGGTTTTTAATTAGACTTTCTCTGGGTCTACTGTGACATCCTACATGCTCAGTCAGGTGTGACCCATGCTGGGCACTGAGGAGGAAAAAGACCCCCAAAAAGCCTTTTGTTCCTTTTATCTCTCTCTCCCCTCACACCAGGTAAAGCTAGAGGACGGCAAACCGATTTGGAACTTGGTGAGACGCTGAAAAATGTGTCATCAATCTTTTTTTGGAAGAGCAACCTTAATTTATTAATGAGGTTCAGTGGCACATTTTTGCCATAATTTTCCAAATGAGAGATGCATGCCCAACTCGCTCCTTTTTTGCTTTCTCCCAGCATTGTTCTTGCTCTTTCTGAAATATAGTTAATATTTATTTTTAATAAACACACGCTATATTTCCAAAAGTATTCACATACTCATCCAAGTCATTTAATTCAGGTGTTCCAATCATTTTCATGGCCACAGGTGTATAAAACGAGGCACACTGGCGTACAGATGGCTCCTACAAACATTTGTGAAAAAAATGGGTTGCTCTCAGGAGCTCAGTAAACTCCGGGGAGGTAGCATGATAGGATGCCACCTGTGCAACAAGTCCAGTCGTGAAATTTCCTCACTACTAAATATTCCACAGTGGTATTATAACAAAGTGGAAGCGATTTGGAACCACAGCAACTCAGCCACAAAGTGATAGGCCACGTAAAATGGTCAAATAATTCCATAAACACGCTCCTAAACCTTGTGGAAAGCTTTTCCAGAAGAGTTGAAGCTGATATAACTGCAAAGGGTGGGCAGACATCATAATAAATCCTATGGATTAAGAATGGGATGTTATGGGGCCAAATGAATGGCACTCACTATTCAGTTAAAAAGCACAAGACACTCCTGAGATTTATCACCATTTCAGAAAGAAATGCTGAGCATAGATGAAACAAGAGCCTTCTGCCTCATCAGCCTTGGTTTAAATACACACACACACACATATATCAGATATATACACATTTGTAAACAATATATAAATAAACTAAACCTCTTTAACCAAATACTAAAAAATATATTTTATTTTATTTTAGTTTTTAGCAAAAAGAGAAAAGCAGAAACTAAATGGCGTCCACACTTTCATCATTTAGCGTGTCCTAAAGTCTTTATTACAGCTCACGTTCTTTCAAGAGACTTGCCTTCATCAATTTTCAAGGACATCTGCAGAAATATTATTCCACACATTCTTCTGGGCAGCTACACGTCCTTTCAGACCCAAAGAGATTAGATGCCTTCTGAATTTGGAAGCCCTTTAAGTTGGAGTCCTTAATCTCATCAGTAATCTCTCCTAAAATAAATGACTTGAAATGGATGGCCAAATTGTCTGGGAATTAAGTAAATGGTGGGTTGTTATTGGCTTTTGCAGACTACAGTAACTTTTGTAAAAAGCTCTTTTCAAAGTCAGGAGCTGATGAAGTAGGTTAACCTCCTTATCCTCTGTTGTGTCCTGCAAATGTATGAATACTTATACAACCACCCACCCACCCACACACACACACACACACACACACACACACACACACAAGTACTGCAAAAGTTGCTTTATGCTTATGTGCATAACACCCCTCACTCAGCCACACATTCTCACCCACACTGATATCGATTTAAACACGTAGTAAGGTGTGTGTGTGTGTGTGTGCATGTGTGTGTGAGGATGTGGGTTAGGGAGGGAGTTGTCTAAGGAAGGTGAAGGGTTGATGAAACAGGGGGAAAGCACTTAATGAGCTGCATCTTTATATTCCTTCCTCTGCAATGTGGCAGGTGGCTTAGAGTAAATACAAGCTCAAGGTGATCATTAACTTATTCGGTGTGTATGTGTGTTAGTTTACCCGGGTGCAGATTTTTGCAAGTGCTGGTGCAGCATTGGGATGTTTGTAGTGAGGGTTTTTTTTCCCCTTCTGAGTACGTAGCAATCGACTGAGATTAATTCACTAAGAGAACTAACCGAAATGCTAACAGAGAGCGCGTATGTTTGTGTATCTCTGTCGAGTTGTTATTACTAGACTGTCCCAGTGCTGATAAGTGTGTGTGTGTGTGTGTTTGAACATAATTGAAAATAATTTAAGGCATGGCTAATTTAACATTGTACAGGGTTTTCCAGATAATAGCTTGTTTGATCTTGTGAATACTATTAATTTACTGATTGTTATGAGTAACTTTGTTTATGAAGGACTTTGCTAATGGCTAAAGATTGTGAGTGAAATAATAAACACAAGTCTTAAGATATTTTAGTTTTAATAAATGAACCACCTGCATATTGTTTCATACTCAAAACAATGCAGCAGTTTTATTTCTCCTTTTTGTTTCCGTGTCTTTGAAAGAGTAGTGAAAGCACAGGGAGCATGACTGTTAGCCTTTAGGTAATAAAACCTGGGTGTGACCCTTTTTATTTTGTAGCCTAAGGTAACATCCATCGTTAAGCAATTGCCATTTTCTATTTCTTTTGAGATGCAGCGTTAAAGCCTCAAATCCCGAATACTGTCAGTATTTTAGAATTCTGTTGAGATCTGCAGGGTTTAAAAGACAAAGCTTTCACAAATGAAATAAGGCAACAAATATCATCATAACAAACGAGTGCTTGAATCTGAATTATTCAAGGCCACCTCTGACTGAATAATTTCCTAAAGACTCCACATCGAATCCGAACATTGTGAGGTCAGAGATTTACACTCGCGGCCGTGTGTATAGACCCGCTCAGCAGGGCCGAGGTCTTCGCGGGCGCGCGGAGCTCCAGAGGGACGAGTTGAAAGGTTTTCTCAGGGGCGAAAAGGGACTGAAAGTGTGAAGAGAGTGAAGTGCAGACAAAGGAGGAGGGAAGAAGACTTTGGGGTGGTAGTGAGGAGGGGGATCAGTGGAGTCTATTTTTTTCCCTCTCGCTTGCACTCTCCCTCTCTCCTCTTTCCCCCACCCTCTCCCTCTCTCTCTCTCTCTCTCTCTCTCTCTCTCTCTCTCTCTCAGCAATGATGAAATAGGTTGTAAGAAGTTAAGCATAATCTCCCCTCTACAGTGGAATATCTGTCTCCTGTCGCAAGCCCCTCTCTCCTGTTTCGGAAAGAAAGCAGAAGAGAGATCGGGAGGGTTTTTAAAAAGACAGTTTCAGGGGGAATCTCTCACATTTCACAAGGTTTCAGCCACTTGTCACAAATGACCACGGCGGAGGGATCTGTTGCGCCGGTGCATTCGAGAGTTGTGCAAAATGGGGCGTTCGGGGGGAAATAAACTGAAGTGTGCTGGAGGTTGTTTGAAGGTTTGAGAGTGTAAAAGTCCTCAGTGTTTGAAATTAAAAAATGGTAAAACAATAGCAGAAGAGAAAAACGACCGCAAGGTTACAGTTGTCTTGACGGTGATTGATTTCAGCACTTCCAACGATGCCTCAGTGCTGTTCTAATCTGTGTCCTCCCCCTCAGGACCTTTTAAAGATTAAAATAAGCATGGGTGTACATTGTGTTTCTAACTCCAGAGCCCTTTAACAGGTTCAACGAGGTGTCTTAAAGTTGGGGATGTTTTCTTTAGAATGATTTATTTTACTTAGCCTTGTCACACATCTGTCTCTGCTGCTGTGAGGTTATTTTGAATGGAAGATTGACAGAAGGCACCAAATGCTTAGACCTAAGAAGTCCCAGCTATACTATGCTTATTTTGTCCTGGCCACCTTATTTGACCCAGTTGGGTTTGCGCAGTGAAATATGGATATTCATAACATCTTTCTCTCTCTCTCTTTCTCTTTCTCTCTCTCTCTCTCTCTTTTTTTTTTTTTTTGTGGCATTGAAGGTTTTCTTGGACTGCCGGGCTGCTGTGAGAGGATTCGTGAATGTCTCCGAGTTGCATCATCTCACCAGCAATATGCCGCAGTTTTTACCCGCAGTGGCGTGCTGCTCCTAGGTTTCTCACACTGCGAAATGCAGCCAACAGATAAACGGGGCGGCCCGAAAAACACCCTCCGAACCGGGCTCGGAGACAGAGACAGAACAAGCTTATTTTTTGTGAATGCTACTCCTTTAAATCTGAGTGTCAAGGACGAGCAAGTGCCTTAATGTGGAATTGGCAGAGGTCACTATGATGCTGCACTGAAAAGCACATGGCCTCCTCTCTTTCTGTAGTTTAGAGAGATTAGAAAGGTAGCGCAATCGTCTTACAAACACCGGAGTCGGTCAGCTCTATTCGAACATGACTGGACCCTTATAAAGACTCCGGCAGAGGAAAGGAACGATGAGAGCGAGGAAAGAGGATGAAAGGAGAGGAAAGACGAGTGGAGAGGTAAAGGAAAGAATAGTGAAAAGAGTGGAGAAAGATTGAAGTTGAGGAGAAGAAAACAGGTGGTGGTTGTGGGGGGGTGGGAGGGTCACTGCTTAACGTCATAAATAACACTCCACTGATGTCTATGGGAATAAAGAGCTTGGGAATCTATGGGAATCTAGAGCTTTGAGTCTTGTTTTGAAGCTAAAAACATGGGAAAAATATAAATGATAAGTGAAAAGTGAATAAAACCTCTCCTTAAAAGTGACTCTTAACTTTGTTGTTAAAAGAATGTCTTTATGGAGCAACAAGTTGAAAGTATTTCGTAAATATTTCTACAGAAATAGCTGTGCTTTGTGAGGATTAATAGCTGGTCGCCTTCACCAAGGAAAAATCTAAAATATTTTCAGGTGTAAACCACCAGTGGGGTTCCAATTTGGTCTGAAGCCAGACTTAATGCTGGTGTAGGAGCGTAGCTGAGTGTCACAGTGCTTTCAGGGGAAGCAGACACCGCAGACAGAGATAATGTTCATGTAGTGCGCACGGGTTCATACATTCCTGGGTTGTGTGAGCACTATGCTCTCAGGGTTAAACTTTAGCTTATTAAAAAACACCAATAACAATGACCCTTCTCAGTGAATCTCCATTGACTCCATTATAGTGTTTCCAAATGGCTTTTTCAAAATGTGACAGAGTGAAAGTCTTCGGCGTCCTGGCTGGGCAGAAACCTGCCGAGTCATAGTGTTGTGGGTGTGAATAGGATGGTGAAATCATACACGATGACAGAGTGGACAGTCCCTCGATGTGGACATTTTCTCAGTGTGGACGGTCACTGTGAAAAAGCCCCTCGATGGGGATGGACCCTCCGTGTTTTGTTTGGACGGTGTGTTGTGGTTTCTTTGTTTATGGTCTCAGCATGGATGGTTTTTCTGTGTTTACAGTCTGTCAGCGCGGATGGTGTCTGTGTTTACAGTCTCACTGTTGATGGTCTCTGTTAATGGTATCTCTTTCCTCGCAGGCTGTCTGTGTGAATGGCCTGTCAGGGTGGAGAGTCTCGGTGCTGGTGGTTCGCATTAAGGACAGTGTGGAAGATTAATCTATACATTACTACACCACACAGAGAGACAGACAGACAGTACAGCACCCATTTGAGGTCTCTCTCTCTCTCTCTCTCTCTCTCTCTCCTCCTCCTTTCACTTTCATTTTCT